>NC_071100.1:4750000-4792500 GCF_024256425.1 Clarias gariepinus | reverse complement strand
AAGAAGGGAAGGGTGGCCAGGTGTCTGTAAAACTCCCATCCTTGCTACAGCTCAGAAATCCCACCAAAATCCCCCCATGGACAACTCGAACCTTTATGGTTGTTGTAAAAGAGAGACACATTTTCCTTCCTTTTCTCCTCTCTCAATCTTCACCACACGGTGCAGCGTAACCAGATACACACTGGAACTGTGCAGTAAAATCGTCCAGATTGAATTCCTATTATTTACCATAAAACAGGATTCTTGTCAGCTATACAGTGTTTAGAAACCTCCTCAATCTGGCAACCTGGCCGTTGACCATCCTGTTCTTGGCTCCTCCCCTGCACATAAAGGAAGGAACAGATATATATCCACTGTTCTTATCTGGTCCACCAGTCAGCTGTGATGAGCTGTGCAGGGTGAAGTGCAACGCTAGTGTAAGAGACGCGAGGTCTATTGTAGGCCTTCTTGGTGATTCTCTGGATGCTGGATCTCAGGCTGGTCTGGTCTTCATGCTAGTCACTGCAGTGTTCTGCTGGTGCCAAGGAACAACAGAACATCCACATCTGTTATCCAGACACACGCTGGGGGAAGGAGAGAGAGAGAGAGAGAGAGAGAGAGAGACTTGGCCTTCTGTATATAGGATGGCTGCCAGATTGCTCAAACCGCTGCCACACTGGGATTTCTGAACTGCAGTGTGTGTGTGTGCGGGTGGTAAACACACACGGACTGGCAGAAAAGATGTGTGTGTGTTTGGCAAAATATGTGTATTGGATAGAATCCTATCGTCTACCATTTCCAAGTGAATTCAGTCAAGACACATTTCTCCATTTCCCTGACAAAGAAAGAAAGAAATGGACAAAGTGAAGAAATAAACCGGCTCAGAGTGATTTCTCTCTACCTATTTAAGAACTAATTCCCTCCTTTTCCTCTCTCTCTTTCTCTCTCCGTTGTTCATCCTATGTGAGGTTTTTTGTCTTGGCAGTATTTGTGCTGAGCTGAGCCGGACTTTGGAAGCGGACAGCGGAAGGAGTCTGGTTGGCATGCTGGGAAAGAAACACGCCAAGGCTCTACAGGATCAGAGGACTAAATGCCAGAGCAGCTCGGCTCCACATTCCGGATTCACTAATCATCTCCAAGCACGAGTACTGATCCGGGATTGGGTTTCTGTGTGCGTGTGTGCTTCAGAAATTCCAGATACTTGATGTAAATCTCTGAGCTTGCTTACTCAAGTCTCAATTCAAACGAATAACTGTTACGGATAAATCTCATCCCGGATAAAAAAAAAAAATCTTAGATAGCTCAACAACCGTCGTGTCTTTGTCTGTCTGGCAACTCAGTTGTTCGTCCCTCTCACCCGGTCCAGCTGGATCCCGGGATCTCTTCCGAAAATCCCTGGAAAATAGTTTGAAAACATGACACTTTTTGCTCCTAGTATGGTTTGGTTTTGTCAGAGCCCTGAGTAATTCTGGATTCTGATTGGTTAAAATGATTCTGCAAAATAAGTTAACCTTCTATAGCAAACAACGTAGTCACGAGGACTTAAAACAAATAAGTCCTGACGTAAAAACAAATGAATGGAATCATTGATTCAGGGAATTCCTGGAAAATTCCTGTTTTGTTACAGGTGGAAGTAAAGCTGTGAGTTTTAGTTTTTAGAGAGTCTTTAAGCGATATGAGATATACTTCTTGTAGTTTCTTGGTATGCTGGTGAACAAACAGTTGGGAACAAAGCAAATATAGCAATAAATGGGTAAAAGGTAGATCGTTCTTTAAAACCTAAGAAGTAAATGAAATACAACATTTTAGAATTTGATATCTTAAGAAAATCATCCATTTTAGTTAAAAACCTGTAACAATCAAAATACCCTTGAATGGTCTTAGTAGGACTCAATCATTATCTACATCACTTATTATCTTATATCTTATTGGGGCCACTAGAGAGGGCACACAATCAAACACTACAGTATGTACAATTTGGAAACAGGTGTACCAAGCACAGGGAGAACATGAAAACACATATATAGACCTGAGGCAGGAATCAAACCCTTGACCCTGGAGGTGCAATGCCACAGCGCTAACCACTAAACCACCTCCTCTAAGAAGAACCCTACAACTTTATTCCCAACAGGATCTCTAAAGAAGTGTGCTTACTTAAATGTCTTTCTGACAGACAAACACTTTGATGTAGGGTTCTACAAAGAACATTAAAGGGCTCTCCAGAGGGACAAGCAAAGGACCCCTTAAGGCTCTAAGTAGAATCCTCAAAAAATGTTTCTCTTTCAGAAAGGGCTCTAAGCATACTGTAACCTGTTTAGGAAGAATCAGTTTATTATCCACTGAACCTCTGATGAACCTTTTTGAAAGGGAAACACTTTGATGTAAGGTTCTATCCGGAGCCCTAAAGGTTTCCTCCGAGGAACAGCCTAAAAATCCATAACCCTATAACAAAGTGTTAACTTGTCAGAAGAAAGGCTTCCGTCGAGAAATAGTACTGTAGGAAGCTAGGAACCTTTAATTATCTAACGAATAAAGTAACCCTTAAAACAAAATGTTTTACTATCGGAAAGACAAAAAGTAATTTAGGAATAACCTCGTTATTATCTACAGGACCTCTAAAAAAGTATTCTTACATGGAAGCCGTTCTGACAGGGCAACGCTTTGATGCAGGGTTCTACGCACAACCCTAAAGGGTTTACCAGAGGGACAACCTGAGAACCCTTAACCATTTCCATTTTAAGCAAACCTTTTTGAGCCACATGATCAGTGTGTTAAAGCTCTGAGTTACCAATCAGAAGGTTGGTGGGTCTATCCCCAGCTCCGCCAGGGTGCTGCTATGGGGTCCTTGAGCAAGGCCCTTAACCCTGTCTGCTCCAGGAGTGTTATATAATGGCTGTACCTGTGCCATGACCTCAGCCTCCTAACGAAACTGGGATATGCAAGGAATAAAGAATTTCACTGTGTAGTAATGTATATATGACAAATAGAGCCTGAACTGAGCTGAACTGAAACCATTTCCGTTTCCAAAGGGCTTCCATGGCAAAACCCTTGTAGGAAGCTATGAACCCGCAATTACCAAATGAACCTTTAAGGAAGACACAGTCCATGAGACTTCTGGTCCAATTCAACTAATCTTTTATTTACAAGGTTCAGTGTTTAGGTGATGATGTAGTATGAACTGCCCAGGACACTGGCCCTCCAGTACTGGAACTGAAAAGTTCTACCTTGAGGTATGGTATTTTCTTTTAAAGAACTCTACACAGAAGGGCTACATGTGGAACCTCTGTTGACATTAAATCACTACATTATAAGTTTCTACATATAACCTATAAGGTAGAAAAAAGGTTAAAGACTAGCGAACAAAATAGAATGAATTATAAATTACTGGAAGAAAGGTATTGGTCCAAAACCATGATGGAACTAATAGACTATGAGTGGATGTGCATTCAAAAAAGGACTACGTGGGGATGTGTTGCTGATCTTGTGACATGTGTAGCTGGATAATCCTTAGTAACACACACACACACACACACTTTTTTGCTAATGCATCAGCCTCTGTTCTTGTTCTATTTTCGCTTCCTTTGATGCATGTATCTAACATCTGAAGCGCATTATCTCGCTCTTTTAGTCTTTTATTTCCATCCGGTACTGCTCTCTCTCTCTCTCTCTCTCTCTCCTTCATTCTTTTCCCTCACACCCTTTTAAGAACCGTTCTAGCTGTCAATAAACCTAAATATACTAAAAGTATTACCACCTACTTATTCCATGCTGTGCTGTTAGACCAACAAGGTTTCCCTTACCCCATCTTTACCCATTGCCATATCTATACCCCTTACCACAATGTTACTCATAACTACTTCTGTACCCCTTACCACAACCTGTACGGTTACCATACCTGTACTTCTTACTACACCTGAAACCATTAACACACCTGTACTATTATAACAGTTGTAGCCATTACCACAGCTGTAAATTTTATAAACATATTGCCACCCCTGAATTCTTTACCACACCTGTACCTATTACCATTCCTTTATCCATTACCACACCTCTATGTTACCATACCTATACCCCTTACAATGTTACTATTCCTGTATCCCTACACCTGTACCATTACCCTACCCCTATCCCTTAGCACACCTGCACACTTTACCATACTTGTACACTTTACCACATTAGTACCCATTACTATACCGGTTCTCCTTACCACCCTAACCTGTACCATTACCATACCTGTACTGGTAATTAACTGTACCCCTTACCGCACCCGTGCCCCTTACCCTATCCCGCGTGGAGCATCCGTAACTGCTTACCACACCCTTACTCTTTACCACACCTCTAACCCTTCAGGTACATGAAATCGGATCTATTAGTACGTCTGTAGTTGTAAGCATTCCCGAATCTGTAAACAACAGTTACTGTTAGCGTACTTATTAAGATTCACACAGGTCTGGCTCTATCCATTAGCATTGTCACTGTATTTTCCGGAAGAAAATAAAGAAAAACCTATCTATGGTTTACAGTGCTTTGTTAATCTTTTACGTCTGTCCACTTTCTCTGAGTAATGATGTCATTAAACAGTATAATCCCTATTTTGCTTCACTAATTGCATGTGGTACTTAATCAACAGCCTTGTTATTCTCAGTAAAAAGAGATATCAGTGTTCGCAATCTGTGTTGGGGGTGGGGGGGGGGAGGGGTGGAATCATCGTAATACTTTATGGAGAGAAATTGTTGCCGCTCTGAGGATCTGCGACAGTGTGTGTGTGGGTGGGAGAAAGGGAGAGAATTCGAGAGGGGTGCATGTTAGACTCCAGGCTACAAGCCAAACGCACAACACACTGCTTCTCTTCTTCCTGCTAGACCTCTTCACTCACATATGCTACACTCAAAGAATGAAAACATGCGAACTTTTTTTAGTTTGATTGGAGAACACATTTTGTTGTCGCACCATGTCATTGTAAGAGAATGTGTATTAATGTTTGTGTTTGTGAGTGTGTGTGCGCGTTTGTGTGTGTCTGATGTGAAACTGAAGGTTTAGTATTGCACGGCCACCACGCAGAGAGCAATCAATGAGCTCCAACAGAGCCATTTGATAAAAGTGTGGGCAACATTTTCACAGCACACACACACACACACACACACACACAACAATGATGTGACGGATAATCTTGGTTGGTATTGTGTATCCTGCAGTTGTGTTTAGATTCCCAAGACCTCCTACTTAGCCTGGAGTGCAATGCTAGAGCTCTCATCTAAAACGTGCTGAGCATTCAGTCATACACATTAGTGTGTATGTGTGTGTGTGTGTGTGTGTGTGTGTGTTAACACTGTATGAGCTAACAACTTTGCAAACCTGTGTCCTTGACCTCCTGCTGTGATGCACTGCACATAGAGAAGAAGGGAGTTTCTGTCAAACTAATACGATGAACTCCTGTGTGTGTGTGTGCGTGTGTGTGTGTAAGTGTGCTTAGTGGGTTGAGTGGGTGGTTAAAAGAACGTACAAGACACTGACGAAGTGTGTGATTCATTGAGAGAGACAAAACACACTCCCTTTTATTTTGTCCGGAGTTTAGGAAAAGAATTTGAGACATATTGCACTCTACTCTTTGGTTCTTGCTAATTTTGTTCTGCACTATTAAATATGATTGTCTTAATGAAGTAGATAGTCTCTAGCTCCAGGAAATGCGGTATGGATGGGATGGATGGATGAATGGATGGACATTGGGGATCAAACCATCAACAGAATAGAAGAGGACAAAGTAGTGAACCTTGAGGACACCACTGAACAATCTGCAGGGAGCAAATCCTCCCTATGTGACTTAATACACAGACCCCATGCAAAGTCTGTGATTCCCAGGTTGATGAAGATGGACTGAAAGTTGCAGATGTTCCAAAAATAGTAAAGCAATGCAGCCAGTTAGTGCATGTCATGGTTTGGAGACATAAGATATCATATGGAGTGAAGGAGGTCATGGGAATATGACTGGCACATCGTGGGGTGGACTGGGTTCCAGGGGACAGTTGGTAAGATTATTGTATCTTAGTAGGTGTAGAACATCATCTAGAGAAAGTGGAGAGCTATGATCTTGATGGTTAATGAGCAAGAGAAGATGGATCTAGTTAACAGTTTTAATTAGTTAGGTAAGATTGTATGAATCAGGTGAAGAAAGGTTTTCGTTTATGTCTAGTGATGATTTTGGAACAGTTGTTTCAAAAGTAGACTTTAAAATGAGAGTTTACAAGAATAAATAGGGACTAGTGGTATTTCTTCAATATTAGATGCTGTTTGATCACATGACATCCCCTAGGAGCAATTTAGCACTGTTTTTGGGAGTTGAACAGAAACCATAGAACCTTAAGGAAACACCCTGACAAAGGTAAAACATGCTGCCCAGAATATCCAAGAGCTTAAGGGAATAGTAGAAATGACCTTGTTGGTCTGGCCAGCAGTGGTCCAAAAATTTGTGAACATTTTCTTAAACATTGTATGTGTAAAAGACGTCCAGAAGACCTCAACACTCAAAAACATCCATGGAAAGTAATCTTTTCCAAAACCTGACCAGGACCTTCCAAATAGTTTACAGAGAACATTTTTCCCTAGGTATTTACTTTCTACTTAAGTTTGGAGACACAATGTCCTATAGAAAGACATCTTAATTTAGGCCAATACAGGTTGATTGATGTACAGACCCTCATTACCATACTGTACCAGTATTTAGAGTTCAACAGATGTGAATATTTTATTTATTTATTTATTTATTTATTTATTGGCAGTAGTCAATAATGAGAGTATGATAACAGTGAGCGGTGGCATGAGGATTGAAGTGTGTCCATTGTTTATTTGTCTCATGGAACATTGAGGTCTCCAAGGAGATTGTCTGGAGTCCCAGGAACTTGAAAACGACTCTGCAGCATGTCCAGCTCATCTACAAAGTTTCCAAATGTGACCAGGTGGTCGATAGATGAACGTGTCTATGGCTAGGTTTGCCAACAAACTGTCTGAGTGACGAATATCAGTAGTGATAAGTTCAGTAGACCTTCATTAGAACATCTGTCATTGTGAGCATAAAATCTGTAAAATAGCACAAGGGTATTCAGCTAATTTGTTTTGAAAGTTCATTTAGATAAAAGTTCTACCCTAAAAAGATCCCCATTTTTACCTAAAATGGTGTAATGATGACAGTTTAGAGCTATCTAAATCAAGATGCACACAACTGCCACAGCAAGCTGCTGTTTTAATTGTGTGTTTATCTTGCCATTATAACTCCAGCATTTTCTAGCCCATTTTTTTCCCTCCTTTTCCTGTCAGCCTGCTTTGTTTCAGCCTAGTCTTGTGTTATGTGGAGCTTGTCCAAGTCAAATTCCTTGTAAGTGAAATCGTACTTGGCCAAAAAAACATTCTCTAAGTCTATTTCTTTAATGTTTAAAATAAATGATTACTTTAAATCGTATTATACATAAGACGCATTGATTTTATAATTGCCGTCTATTTGTACCGATACTCACTCAGAAGCTGAACTTTTAAAATAAATGAAAACACGTTGGCACAACTTAAATGGTACTAAATCGGAGTCGGACTAGCACACTAGAAAACGTGGTAGGGAGTCGAGTTTCTCTGTTGTGTCGCAATCATACATCAGCCTAGGTGCTTTTGCACATGCACCACAGTCCCCACAACCTGGAAGTCAGACAAAATACCAAACAGAAGAAGGTAACCACTATCAATACGTCAGTGTTGTCTAACTTCGGATAGCACCATAACCATGAGGAAGAGCATGCATTTGTGGGGTTTGTACCTGGGATCTTCCGAACCATAGTCCAATGCTTTAATCACTGAGCTACCCTTGGCCCCTTGCCGTGCTACTTGCCATGAGTTAACTTATTCGTTGAAGGTTTTGAGTGTGATGTAATCGGTCAACTTGGAAAAGGTTTAATACTAACAAGCTGAAAGAGGGCATATTGCCATCTACTGCAATGGAGTCAGATATACTTTAGACAGGAAATTGATCACTTCTACAGTATACTTAGACAAGGGCAGTAGTACAATTAAATGTCCTATTCAAGCTATAACCATACATTGACGTTACTGGGCATGTAAATGTACTGACTGTTTTGACATTCTGATTTAATTAAACCTCACTTGGTTTCGCATTAACCTCTTTTGTTTTAAAAAAGTAAGACATATTGGAATTCTCTGCACAGGGTAAATAAAATAAAAATAAAAATCTATTAGTTTTTTGTTATTAGTTATTTTGTTATCATTAAGTTGCATGTTTCATTGTATGATTTCTGTATTCCTGTTGCTGCAGTCCAATGAGCTGCCTTTAGCTAAATCATTCACATAGCCTCGTACAGAAGCAGCAACCATATTTCTTTACAAAGACGCCAAACTACAAGCTGCTTTTTATATACACATTGTCTACTAAAGCACTTTCTTTAGTACTTGGTCTGGTCCACTGAAAACCATTGCTGGCTTTGCAACCAGACTACCAGACTACAGTCCACCAGTTCCCAACCCCCGAAGGTAGCAGAAGCTGGCACAGCTGTACCTGTTACCTCACACCTGTAACTGTTAGCAGACACATTTCCTCAACACAGCTGGATCCCATACTCTGTTTCTGCTGACGCACACCAGTGCATCATTCCCAGTCTCTGGTACATTCTGGAAAAACTACTATTCCCACAAGCCCTGAAATTACTTTGAGGTCATGAAGGGCAACAACAAAAAAAACTCATATATGTATGTGAGAGAGAGAGAGAAAGAGAGAGAGTTCACAATGATGTATGAAGGACAAATACACTGGAGTTTTTCTCCTCCTGCTATTTTTCTTCTCTGCGTGTGTGTGTGTGTGTGTGTGTAGTTTCACTTTCTTAGCCTGTTCTTCGTCTCCGTTTAGAACCGCCGCAGAATTGCGATACTCTCACCAGATGGCCCGACATTTGTCTCCACTTAGCTTCTGACACACAGGGAGTCTCAATCTCAATCTCACTTTAAACTGACCCCATGAATTAAAGAAGGTTAAATCAGATAAAGTGTCCTTGTCATTCACCCTGACTTTCCTCCTTTCTTTCTTTCACACACACACACACACACATACCTTCAGAGTGGGCTGCGTTCACATTGGGAAGCTCCGGGAAGGCAGTGCATTTCAGAAGATAAAGGCAGTTCCATTTGGAAAGCAGCTGCTATCTAAGCTCATTAGCCATACTCAAGGGCAGTGCAGACAATCCCAGCATTCTTTTCACCAGACTAGAGGTTTATGAACGTTCCTGAGAACTTTTTCGCAAATGAGAGTGATTTTTCTGTAACAGCAGCTTTATATAAATAGATATGTTCAAAATATGTACGAATATGAACGTTGTGGCATGAACGCTATCCTGAATTTATATCCTGACCTTCAGGGACGACATATTGGCGTGATAGTTAGCAATGTGACCTCACATCTTCAGAGCCGATGGTTCGATTCCCACATCAGCTCAGTGTGCATGGGGTTTGCATGTTTTGCTTGGTGGGTTTCCCTCAAGGGACTCAGGTTACCTCTCACAGTCCAAAGACATGCAGAAAAGTCTAATTAGTGTTCCCAAATTGCTCCGGTGTGTGTGAACAAGTGTGAATTTGATGGATTGGCACCCTGTCCAGGGTGAATCCTACTGTACCTCGTGCCCAAAGGCTCCTGTTGACCCTGTACAGGATAAGCAGTGTAGAAAACGATTGAATAAATTAATTTATGTAAGATTACTTATCCCTAAGCTGCTATTTAAATATTTTATTTCTTCTGTTTTACTCGCTGGAAATGTAATGTTCTTTCTAGAAATCAACAGTTTGATTTCTCTTTTCATCGTTATTCCTACGCAGTGCCTTGCCTGCTCATACTTTCTCTCTCATTCTGTCCATTAGCAGTTCTGATGTGTAAATGAAGTCAGTGCTAATAGCAGCAGCATGATTCCCAGCACCACCTCCATGAACTTAAACGCTCTCATTGCTAGAGAGGCATGAACAATTCACACCGTTTAGCGCAGTGGCAACTGCTTTTGAAGATCAAATCTTAAAGGCTCCATCAGTTCTAACTGACTGGCTTGGAGTGTCCTCCTTATCATGTCTATCACACTGGAACAACTCTCTCTTCTCACCAGAGAAGGTGGTCTAAGACACAACCCACCATCTAGTTACAGTGCAGTTCTATCACCCTTGTTCATAACATTACTTGGATGAACCTAATGATACATACAGTATGACTGCCATGTGGAAGGAACAACCCACAGGTGACCGTAGGAACCACGAGTTTAATGGCCCTGCAGAGCTTATATAGCTGCCCCTCAAGTCAGTTAGTTAAACTAGTGTCCAGCAAACAGCCAACTCATCATCATTGGCATTGCTCTAGCTGAAAATGATGCAATCTTTTAAAGAGGGTTTGTAAATGGAAGTGACGTATTCGGTGTGCTGGTAAGCTAATGGATAAAGACAAGGATATAACACCAGAGATGAAAGCAGCTCCTTTTTTTACAGAATTATTCATTGTCTCCTCCAGCATTCATTTATACATGTTAAACCATACCTAAGACAGCATTAGAAGGACATTTCAGTCCTAAAATGTAAAACCACCATGAGAAAGATATAATAAATTAGCCTTTTATTTCAGTCCAAAATAATGTGTATGACCAGTGCTCTCTGGAGATGCGTTCATAGCAGGTGTAAATGGGTATTCTTCTTGACTGTCTCCTTTTTTAATCCAATCACCCAGGATGCACATTAATGCCAGGTGTATAAGAAGAAAAAAATGGACAGCGAATGTCCCAGGATAGTTGAAACAAGTGAGAACCATAAAAAGCTTTAAATTGGACATGACAGTATGACCCAGCCTCAGACTTGATAAAGGTACAATGATTCACATTCTAAAGTATTGGAAGTCAGTGAAAAGTATCCAGCAGTGGAAGCTTCTTTCAGAGCTGATAAAAAAATCTCTTTGAAATACCTAGGCCCATGGAGTAGAAACAGGCCTAACGCCCAGGAGTTCATGAAAAGGTTTCTGCATTGAGTATGTGGCAAAACTACCCAAGTCCCTCTTAAGCCTCCAACATTTCATATATGTCCGAAAAGCATGAGTTCAGTAAGAGTTCCTAAAATCACTCCAAACATGCCCCAACTTCCAGAAATCCTTGCATGATGTTGAAAGTGGAAACACAACTTTCACTGCACAAAGTTCCTGCATTGGATACACAATGGGAGTTCCTGAAGAGATTTCTGTGGTGGAAACCATAATCCAGCTCCCTGGTTTCCTCCAAAGATGTGCTGTGAGAATGGAACCAAAAGGACCCAAATTCCAGAAAGGTTTATGGAGTTCATGAATCTCCCTAAAATCAAGTGCCTGCGTTTCAAAAAAGGGTTTTTGCACTGGGTATTTGGTAATAGTCCCTCGGCTTTTAAAAACATTTAGCAATAAAACTGCACATGAGGACATGAAAAGGTTGAATGAGAAGGAAAGACCTAAAGGTTCTGACATTCTGTCAGAAGTTCTTAACAGAAATGAGATGTCATTTAAACATGGGTCACATTTTCCTCATGGATTCATTCACACATTCCCATGTCCAGGACAGAGGCAGTCATGGGACATGTACAATATTTGCCATACCCATAGGATTCCCATCCTGGTATTTACATTTTGCAGACACTTGTATCAAGATCTGTATCAAGAAGTACTTTGATCTTTTTATAATTAAAAACTAGTTCACTAGATTGCTAACTAGGCATACTATTGTCAAACAATGTTGAGAAGGGTGTTTTCTTTGGGCGGGGGTTGGTGGGGAGGTAACCGAAATAACCAAAGACAGTTTTTTAAGCTTTAGGTATTTTAATGCCTAAGAGACAGGTCTTTAGTTGTCGCTTAAGGATTGCTAGTGACTCAGCTGTACGGATATCTACAGAGTTTTTCCCACCACCCACTGTGGGAGCCACGGCAGAAACCAGTGAAAATGCATGTCTTCCTCAATCCCTGAGAGATGATGGGACCAGTTGAGCAGTGCTGGGGGATCAGATGGAACGCATGAAGCACCATGTCATGGATATTTATTCATTATTAAGTCTCAGACACACACCTGAGGATATTTCACACCTTCATAATACATGAGTCATGAGTTTACTGTGTCGTCCCCTTCTCGCATCTCCCCTTCCACTTATCCAGTCCTGAGATGTTCCTCTGCTGTTCTTTCACATAACTGTGTTTGTGTGTGAACATGTGGTTGTGTGGTGGAGGGGATGTAATGCTCATTATACACAATCACATAGAGAGATCGGTTAAGGCAGGTCTAGTGTGTGCTGTGAGAAAAGAGACTGAAAGAAAGAATGAGAGCCAGATTGTGTGTGTTTGTGTGTCTTAGAGAAAGAAAGTTAGAGGAAGAAAGGCTCACCCTACAGTATACTTGCCAAAGGCCAACCTAAAATAAGGTCAACTGAGGTATCTTTCTCTCTCTAATATAATGATCTCTCTCTTTCTCTCTCTCACATACACACGTTCACATACTTACCTCAACTCAAACCGAACTCACCTAAGCTCAATGAAACTCGGCTCATTTCACCTCAGCTCTATTTGACTCAGCTCAACTCAGCTTTTATTTTACTCAATTCTGCTTAAAGTCAACTTAAAGAAATTACATTCATCTCAACTCAATTCATCTCCAGTAAGAGCTGCATTCTGGTCTGGGTTGATTTTTTTTTTTTTCCATTAAAGATTGCATACATCTCTCACTAAGTGTACATACCATGCAAGTTATTGGGTGGAGCACCGTTGACAGGCAGATATATCTTCGTGGCCGGGTTGATTTCAAATCTCCTCGATGTTAATAAAAGTGAAAAGAAATTCAGCACAAGCATTCTCAGGTCACCACGTATGAGACTCATGTTCCTGGCTTTGCTTTAGCTTGTTGGCATCTTAAGACTTACGTCAGTCTGCTCTAGCATACGATTCTATTTATTTCCTGAGCTTGTGTAAACGGATCCGGTTAAAAGCATGTGCCAAATGATGTAAACGTTTCCTCTCCATCTTGACTTGGATATGTTTATGTTTTCTTTTGAATCATCATCATCATCCTGCTGTGCACAACAGAACTCCTAGTGCTGGTCGGATTCTCTCTTCACACTGTTTGAGCTTTCTGTTACCTCTTCCCACCTAATGGACAGGTTGCACGCACCCAGTAATTAACGAAACACTCTCCTCGTTATCTCTGGATGATGGTTCAATCAATCCCAATCCAATCAAAGAGACGCCAATGACACCACTCAAGTCAATCAGTGTGATGGCTAATGACATGATGGAAGCACCAGGGTTTGAGATCAGCAGGAACTTGGACAAATCTCAATTGATTATTTTAATTGCTTTCTGATTGATTATTGATTGGGTCTTTCTGGGGCATTTCTTTTCTGTAATATATCCACAAGGTCAACAGATCCTCTTTATCCAAAGCATGTTACAATTGATCAGGAAACAATCCAGGCTAAGTAGATAAGAGTTAAGCAAAAGGGATTAATAATGACTCTTTGCCAGTGCTCAAACCATGCAATAGAAACACCTAACGCAAAGATCTAGTCCAAGGTTCTTCAAATCTAGTCCTGGAGATCCAGTGTCCAGCACAGTATGTAAGTCATGCAGGGCACCTGCTAATTAACATATTAGCTGAATTAGCTGTGTTTGAGCAGAAGAAACACCAAACTCTGCACTGGTGCTCCAGGACTGGATTTACAGAACCCCTGCCTAGTTCATCTACAACTTGTACCCGCCCCTCAACTTGCAGGTGTCGTCAGCTCCAGATTTGACAGGCTTCATGTTCTAACCCAGGTTACCAGATAATCATTTGAGGAAACTACCCCTAGGCCTGGATCCAGGATTTAGGCATGGTAACACAGTTTCAGGCAGAATGGTTTGGGTAGCTTACAAAGATGTTACCTACTAAAAGTATATCAGGAGTGTCACACAGGATGGAGACCTCAGGGCAGCCTCGGGTCTTGCTGCAGAGATGTTACTTTACAGTTTGTCTTAGAAAAACTGATTGAAAAAAAAAAATATATATATATATAAGCCTATAAGCAACAACAAAGTAAAAAGAAAATACAAAATGGCTTCAACCATTAAGCTATCATTGCCCCAGTGCAGGGACCAGAAATTAAAGTCAGGGATGAACAGGGATCTAAGATTTAAATGGATTTGTTGTTTAAGTGCCATGGATCATGTCTTGTATCTCCCTTACTAGAAGACTTCAAGTTCGATTTTTCCAACAACTTCCTATGATAAAGATAAAGGTGTTTTCCCCTTCATGCAAGTAACATGTAGAAATTTCTTTAGAAAAATCTCTTGCCAGATATTGATGTTAACTTCATGAAGTCCAGACCATCCAGTTTTTTTGGTGCCTGAAGGAAAAAGCCAGCAGTATTTTATTTGATACCACATTTCACATCGCTAGCAATATCACATCGTCCGTATATCATACTGTTCATAAGCGATGACATGCCGTGTTTTTTTATTTCCTCCAGACACATCTGGAGGAAAGACATCTCCACCGAGTACAACTCAAATCCGTCAGTGAAGCAGAAGGTCCGATGACAGTCCGACATTCCACATAAAAGAGCTGCAAAATGGCAATCTGTACAAAGCCTGTCTCGCACGCCTCCAGCATCTTAAAACACAAGCAGCTCGGTTTACATTTGGGACGCGACCCAAATCTTCTCGCAGGAGAAGGATTTTCTTTACTCGCACTGTGATTTTTTTTTTCTCTATCCGTTCTATCTTTCGGATACTTTCTTTTCAACTGCTTTTTGATCTCCCAGAACAATTACCTCCAGCTGTGGAAAATGCTGTACAGGTTGCGAACAGATGACGGAGCCGGTGCACACGTTTAGCCAGATGGGTGACGCTAAGCTGGAGTGACGGTGCTTTTCTTTCTAGGCTGGTGTTGCACTGATATGCTGCACTTGTGTGTAATACTGTAATCAAATGATCACAGTGAGCACTGCCTCGATAAAACACACATTCTCACCGTTCCAACATGCATTTGGGTTTCGCTTGTTCTGAGCAGCCGTGTCTCGTTCTTAACCATCCATCTGGTATTTGTATGAATTCCTCAGGTCTGGAAGCTGAGCTCTGTCTCTCTGAGGTCTGAGGGCTTTTTCATCACTCTAATCAGTGAGTTACGCTTGATTCATTTCTCCACTGCGGTACAAACTTACCGTAGCACGGAGCATACAGTATAAGCTAAGCTCAGACCATTAAAACACAGGCCAGTGCTCGTGGGATATAACTTTTCCAGCTGACGAGACAGAAAAATTAAAACAATTTTGTAGGAATGCTATTTTTTTGTTCTTTTTGTCTTTCTTTCTTCCTTCCTTTCTTTCTTAGCAAATCATACTTGAAATCCGAATGATGTAATAGTTCATTTCCAGACCTGTTGGGACTGCGTGCTTTGACTCAAGGGGCAGGTTGACGTCATCAGTGAGGGACGGAGTGAGCGAGGGATGTATGCATGAAGGGAATGGAGAAGCTCAGCTGTGTGAGCGAGAGTGGGGGAGGGGCAGGACACAGATGTTCTAAGACACACACCTTCTCTCTCTTTTTCTCTCTCTCCTCCCCCTCAGGGTTTCCCTGCATGTCCCCTCGTTCTTCCTTCCCCCCTCCCTCCCCTCCTCCAATCTTAATTCCCCTGTCCTCCTCCTTCTCCCTCTTCCCCTCATCCACCCTCCCGTGTTTCATGTCACTTCTTTGTTCTCACTCTTCCAACCAATCCCCTCTCCTTCTCTCTTTCTCTTCATAGATTATTTTAATTTCTTTTCTTCCCTTCATGTCTTTTTCATGTTGTTCTCCTTCCTTTGTTCTTTGTTTCCACTCCTTTCTCTTTCTGTTTAAACCTTAGCTCTTTTCCTTCATCTTTTGACCCGACTCCCTTTCTTTTTCTTCTGTCACTCTCCTGTTCTATCCATTGTTTTTTCTTTTACCTTTACCATTTTCACTGTTTCTGTTTTTGAACTTTCCCATGGCTAGACTCATTTATCCCCTTCATCTCTCTCTTCATCTTTTCTCTCCTGTCCAAATTCTTTCTTTCTATCGCCTTTCTATCGCATCTTTCTTTCCTTGTTATTTCTTTCCTTGACAGATGTGTTATCAGAGTGTTCAGTGCATCATCTTTCAGATATACAGCACAATCCGCTTTACACAACAGCTTCTCATAAATTCATCATGCAGGAGTCTATTCCTATAGCAACATCCTCATTTCTTTACTTTTTGCTTTTTTTCTTTCTTTCTTTCTTTCTTTTTTCTTTCTTTCTAATTTTTTTCATTCATTTATATGTTCCTTCTTCTTTTCTTTCTTTTTCTATTTTCTTCCCCTTACATTCTTTCACTCGATACTTCGCATTTTCTTTCTTTTTCCATATTTTCCTTCTTTCTTTTTCTTTCTTTGTTTCTATAATTTTGTTATAGAAAAAAACTTTGTCTTTCTTTCTTTTTTCATTCTAACAATAACCAAAACATGTTTTCATGCCAATTTCAGGTTTAAAGCACTCAACCTCTCTAGCGCCATCAACAGGGCAGATTTGTTTACATTACCACCATACAAAAGGTAGTTTATTAGATCCTCTGCAGGCATATATTTGACATTTTAACCCTAACCTGCTAATAAACTTAATGGCTAGGTCAACACTGAGTGAGGGCCTTTTTCAGGTTAAGTAACAGAAAGTGAGGGTATATCTAGCTACTTTAGGTGATCATTGTCTTAAAGTAAAGTGTTATCATGATATATAGTATGTCTAAGCTTTTATTTCCACATTTCTTTTCCTAGTGTTATCTGTTGCTATGGTGTTGTCTTGCTTCCTCGTGTCATTTCCTCCACCCCTGTAATTCTGGTTTACTTTCTGGTTTCATCCCACATCTGTATTTCGGGTCTATCCTCGCTAGGTGGTGCCTGCTGTTTCTCTGACCCCTGCCTTTTATTAAAACTAAGATTTATGACTTATTATGAATGAATAATGTAAGTTATCCATTCATAATATTTCCCTACACACCGTACACATAAGGGTATCCTTTAGGTTAATCCAACCTATTCCAGTATTAAAATACATTAAAAGGAAGTTATACATAGAGGTCATATGGTGAGCATAAGGCTAAAACACAGTTCAGATGTATCAGTCCTCTTCTTATTTAAATAACCACCATCGCATCCAATACCCATGGATTCATGCCAGCTGTCACTGCTCTAAGGGGAAGGTACACTGGTGAGGGTTCGGATCCCCAACCACTTGGACTGTGGGAGGAAACTGGAATACACCAAGGAAACCCAACAAACTCCACGCACACAGAATGTACATGTGTGACCCCGAGCCCGGAGCGATTGAGGCATCTGTGATAACCGATAAGACGAACCATGATGAGACAACATTCTTTCTCCAATTTTATTATGGTTCTTTATACTTCTTACTTTGCAGCAGCAACCTTGGACACAACTCTTTAATTCCTACCTCAGATTTTGGATCAGTGTAATCTGTAAAATGCTTCGCCATTATTTGTTCTGAAACGTCTAAAATTTGTTTTATGTAAGTGACATATTTGTATATCAGAAGTAAAATGTGTAACCTGCGCATGGCAGTGGGTGGAGCCTGTTTTATGATTTGTTGTTTGATTTGTTTGTTGTTTAGAGAAACTGAACGATTGTTTCATTCACACTTTAATCTTTCCAATCAGGTAACATTGATTTGATCGTTCTGCCTCCAACTTAACTAGCTGAATGACATCACCAGGGACGACATCTATGATGTCATTGGGATAAAACCCGAATATTACTTATTTTCTTTATTTGTTTATCTTTTAATGACATTCATAACTGTTAGCTGATAAGAATTCACAGCTCATGTCCTACCTCCAGAGGGAGCTCTCGAGCACTTTGCTGGAATCCGCATGGTAATATCTCGTCAGGATGAGAATGACCTGTTGAGAAAAGAGACAATAATAATAAACATTTGGCTGTCGTCTGGTGTTCAGCCTTAGGTAAGAACATAAGCAGTAAAAAAAAATCAAAGAACAATCGGGATGTTTTTATTTTAACCACAGATCATTATTTTAGTTTGATTTATTATTTTAATTACATTTTTAAAAACCTTTGTGGTTTTCTCAAAAATATATAAATTAATAAACTTGGACCAAATGACTCATGTAGACCACACACATGGTACACACACACACACACACACACACACACACACACACACACACACACTTTCATTCTTGCCAGATATATTCATAATGATGCATCCTCTGGTCTACTAGTAATATCACACACACACACACACACACACACACACACACACACACACACACACACACACACACATCACTTTTTTAATAATAATAAATTCCCCCTGTGTTTTGAGTCACGTAGCAGAGGTCTTTACAGCCTTACACATCATTTATTCATGCTGCTTCTGAGAATAAAACAAACGGCTATTACTGTGTGTGTGTGTGTGTGTGTGTGTGAGAGAGAGAGAGAGAGATCATTTTATATATATATATATATATATATATATATATATATATATATATATATATATATACAGAGAGAGAGAGAGAGAGAGAGAGAGAGCATTGTTTAATAAAGAAGTGATGGTGGTGTAAAATTATTAATATTAATGTATAAGAAAAAAAAGTAACATGAAATTTATTAACATGAAACAAAATAATAAAAGGTCAACAGATTTCTGGTCTCCTCATGAATTATTAACAGGTCGGGGTATTGGGGGAGATGAGAGTAAAAAGGGAGCGCTCTGATTGGCCAGTGAGTCTTTAATTAGTCAAACAGAAGCAAAGAGGTGAAGGGGCATACACATCTACACGAGGGTGGTAAATTGTTCATAAACAAACAAACATACATACAAAGAAATAAAAAGAAATTAAGAAATAAAAAATTAATTACTTGTCACTAATTTAATTCATTATGACAATAACTTTTTAGGGAACAATTGGTAAATAAATAAAAACAAATCTGGCAATAAGGACAATGATTAACAAACAAAAATAAAATAAGTAAATAAATTGCATGTTTAAATATAAATGTAAATATTTAATTAATTTAATTTATGAAAATAAATAATCTTGTCAAAACAGTACAGTAAATAACAAACAAAAAGGAAACTAGTTGTCAAATTTATTTAAGCCTATTTCATTAATACATTTTATTCTTGATACTCAGTTAAACAGTTAGATTTTTACTTGCAAGGAAATGAATAATAATAAAATAAATAATGCTGACAAGTTAGCAAAAAAAAAACAAAAAAACAAATGAACTATAGCATAAATAAATAGGGAACAATAGCTAAATATAAATAGTACAGGCAAAATACACAATAATGTACATATGCAAAAAAAATAATAATAATCAATCAATTTTATTAAATATATTTTTAAAAATCTGAATTTCTATTTATTCAATTTATAATAGTAACTTGTTAGGAAATAAACCATAAATACCATATTTATTTATTTATTTATTTATTTATATACAAAAAAATAGTTTGTTATGAAATAAAAAATAATAATTTAGACAATAATAAACCCCAAAATAAATACGTAAATGCACGTTTGCGAAATGTCTGCAAATAAACGCATAAAAATTGAACAACATCAAAATTGAACAACATGGCAAACAAACAAAAGGTTGTTTTGTTTCAGGACATTTGTAGGATTTCGTGTGGCTTTTAATAAAAATAGCAAGAATAAAAAAGAGCCAGTAATGCATAAATACTCTACATTTCCCGAACTGTACTGCCCCTTCACCCGGCTTTGCCCCTGGGGGTAGAACAGTGTGGCATTTGGAACAAAGTCCCTCTTTCACACAGCTTCAAACATTCATTACTGGGAAGAATACGGCACCGGACATAAGGGAAGTCTTCTGAGGACAGGGGGATCTGTACTACACACACACACACACACACACACAATCTTTCAAAGGCAGATGTTCTTAGAAAGTTTCTCACACTCCACTTTTACAAAATAAATAAATAAATAGATCTTTTCGTGTAAGATTTCTTTTGGTTTCATATCCAGCCTCAGAGGTTTTTTTTTTTTTTCTCCCTTTTTTTTCCGAGAACGTTCCAGCAGATGGGATGAGGGGGCGGACGACTGTAAATCAGAGCCGACTCTCAAAACCAAACGCTCCCAGGATTTCTGGAAACAAGGATTGTACATATATCTCAGATCCACATTCACACTCTCTTCATCTCTAACATCCTGCACCTTTCCGTGTCTCCTCGCTGTCCTGAGCGCGTGTTTTAAACGTGTTAATAGAACAGAGATCAGGTTCACATCCTGCGGGATGGGATCACAAGTGGACAGTCGAGACGCAGTAGCTTATAATTGAATAAAAGTCCAAGCGTGGGGATGACACAAGTAGTGCCATGACAGCTTTAATCTACTCTCTGTGTTACATTCGTTAATATTAACACTCCCCAGACACACTCCTTCGCAATGCGTTTTTTAATGCTGATAAACGTCAAGTAAACAAAATTAATTACGCAGCAGATGATAAACATGCTGTTCTCTGTTTCTGCATGCTTTTAAAGTCTCAGTGCGAACGTTAGACTGACAGAAAGAATAGACAAAATGACAGAAATAACTCTCTGTGTGTGCATGCATGCAAGTGTGCATGTGTGTGTGTGTGTGTGTGTGTGTGTCCCTGTCCATCATGTTCCTGACAGCAAAACCCAGTGGAACTGTTATGCCCATGACAAAGCCACTGAGAGTTCAACATCTCTGCATGAATGACTGACAGCTTAGTTTTGGGAAGGGCTCGGTACTCGTCAGGAATGCTCCGACTCTCCCTGCGCAGACACGCTTCCCCGTTTAACCTCTTCATCCAACACATAGAATAAGGAACATACACTTACCCTGAGCAGGACAGACCGGGGTAAATGCCGAGTGTATGAGTGTGACAACTGCTTCAACTCAACACTCACGTGGACCTGCTGTCAAAAAACACATACCCTCACATTTACCCTCACACTTACCACTCGCATTTACCACTCGCATTTACCCCAACATTTACCTTCACATTTACCACTCACATTTACCCTCACATTTACCACTCACATTTACCCTTACATTTACCACTCACATTTACCCTCACATTTACCACTCACATTTACCCTTACATTTACCACTCACATTTACCCTCACATTTACCACTCACATTTGTACGTGACAAATAAAATTTGAATTTTGAATTTTTTTTTTTTTTTTTTTACCCTTACATTTACCACTCGCATTTACCACTCGCATTAACCCTCACATTTACCCTTACATTTACCACTCGCATTGACCCTCATATTTACCACTCGCTTTTTCCCTCACATTTACCCTCACATTTACCACTTGCGTTTACCCTCACATTTACCACTCACATTTACCACTCGCATTTACCCCAACATTTACCACTTGCATTTACCACTCGCATTTACCCCAACATTTACCTTCACATTTACCACTCACATTTACCACTCACATTTACCCTTACATTTACCACTCACATTTACCCTCACATTTACCACTCACATTTACCCTCACATTTACCACTCACATTTGTACGTGACAAATAAAATTTGAATTTTGAATTTTTTTTTTTTTTTACCCTTACATTTACCACTCGCATTTACCACTCGCATTAACCCTCACATTTACCCTTACATTTACCACTCGCATTGACCCTCATATTTACCACTCGCTTTTTCCCTCACATTTACCCTCACATTTACCACTTGCGTTTACCCTCACATTTACCACTCGCATTTACCACTCGCATTTACCCCAACATTTACCACTTGCATTTACCACTCGCATTTACCCCAACATTTACCTTCACATTTACCACTCACATTTACCCTTACATTTACCACTCACATTTACCACTCACATTTACCCTCACATTTACCACTCACATTTACCACTCACATTTGTACGTGACAAATAAAATTTGAATTTTTTTTTTTTTTTTTTTTTTACCCTTACATTTACCACTCGCATTTACCAATCACATTAACCCTCACATTTACCCTTACATTTACCACTCGCATTGACCCTCATATTTACCATTCGCTTTTTCCCTCACATTTACCCTCACATTTACCACTTGCGTTTACCCTCACATTTACCACTCGCATTTACCACTCGCATTTACCCCAACATTTACCACTTGCATTTACCACTCGCATTTACCCCAACATTTACCACTCACATTTACCCTCACATTTACCATCACATTGACCCTAACATTTACCACTCGCATTTACCCTCACATTTACCCTCACATTTACCCTCACATTTACCACTCGCGTTTACCCTCACATTTACCACTCGCATTTACCCCAACATTTACCACTTGCATTTACCACTCACATTTACCCTTACATTTACCACTCACATTTACCCTTACATTTACCACTCACATTTACCACTCACATTTACCCTTACATTTACAATCACATTGACCCTAACATTTACCACTCGCATTTACCCTCACATTTACCACTCGCATTTACCCTCACATTTACCCTCACATTTACCACTCACATTTACCACTCGCATTGACCCTCACGTTTACCACTCGCATTTACCACTCGCATTTACACTACCTTTGCATTTACCACCCACACTTTCTCGCACATTTACTCTACCATTCTTATTTATTTCTTGCATTTACCCTTGCGTTTACCGCTCACATTTTCCCCTTGCATTTAGTCTCACATTTACCCCTCACATTTACATTCTCACATTCAATCTTATATTTACTACTCGCATATACTCTCATATTAACCACTCACATTTCTTATATCTACCCTTGAATTTTCCCTTACATTTAAAAATTTTACTAAAATCACAGCAAATATGCCCTGGACAATTCATTTATTCATTTGATTTAATTACTTTGTACTCAATGTTTATGTTAGTGTGTAACAGTGTGTACATAGAAAATGCACTATATCAACTATTTGTTAATTTTTAAAATATTAAGAAACATCTTAAAAAAGACATTGGAAAGAAAAAAAAAACAGACTATATTGGTAAGTTGATGGCATGAAGAGCAATTTTCAGGTGCATTGAAAACGCACTGGGGCGACGCAGAGGAACCACAGATACTGACTAGAATGGAGGAGATTGTTGTCACAGAGAAAGAGAGAGCACCTGCACTCTGTGTGTGTGTGTGTGTGTGTGTGTGCGCGCGCTTTAGCATATTTAAGGAGATTCCAGGTGGTAGTGAGAGTGTTACAGGTTGTTTTTCACAGCAACAACGTTGATGACGTCTTCACACAAGTATGTGTTAAATTCCGCTGCGGATTCCTTAACACACAGTGATGTCATCACAACAGATGGACTCCAAAGAAGGTCAAAAGAAGAAAAAGAAGGAGAATATTCAATTATTTGTCACATGTACCTTACAGCACAGTGAAATGTCTTTTTCGCATATATATATATATATATATATATATATATATATATATATATATATATATATATATATATATAATTAGGAAACTGGGGTCAGAGCGCAGGGTTAGCCAGCTTACAGCGCTCCTGGAGCATATAGGGTTAAGGACCTAGGATATAACTTAAAAAGGCTAAATCAACTGAATAGAAAGAAAGAAACAAAAGAAAACAATAAATAATGCATAGATAAAAAATATACGCACAAAGGAGAAAGAAAAAAGAAAAAAGAAAGAAGGAAAGAAAGAAAGAAAGAAAGAAAGAAAGAAAGAAAACAAATAATGCATGGATAAAAAATATATGCACTAAGAAAAAGAAATTACAGATGTAAGAAAGAATGAAGAAAGGCACGTAAGAAAGAAAGAAAGAAAGAAAGAAAGAAAGAAAGAAAGAAAGACAAATAATGCATGGATAAAAATATATTCACTGGGGAAAAGAAAGAATAAATAAAAGAAAGAAATTACAGATGTAAGAAAGAATGAAGAAAGGCACAAAAAAGAAAGAAAGTATCAAGAATCAAATTACGGATGTAAGAAAGAAAGAAAGAAAGAAAGAAAGAAAGAAGGAAGACAAATAATGCATGGATAAAAAACATATGCATTAAGAAAAAGAAAGACAGAAAGAAAGAAAGAAAGAAAGAAAGAAAGAAAGAAAGAAAACAATAAATACTGCATAAATAAAAAAGGATATGCACAAAGGAGAAAGAAAGAAAGAAAGAAAGAAAGAAAGAAAGAAAGACAAATAATGCATGGATAAAAATATATTCACTGGGGAAAAGAAAGAATAAATAAAAGAAAGAAATTACAGATGTAAGAAAGAATGAAGAAAGGCACAAAAAAAGAAAGAAAGAAAGTAAGAAAGAAAGAATCAAATCACAGATGTAAGAAAGAAAGAAAGAAAGAAAGAAGGAAGACAAATAATGCATGGATAAAAAACATATGCATTAAGAAAAAGAAAGACAGAAAGAAAGAAAGAAAACAATAAATACTGCATAAATAAAAAAGGATATGCACAAAGGAGAAAGAAAGAAAGAAAGAAAGAAAGAAAGAAAGAAAGAAAGAAAGAAAAAGGCAAAAGAAAGAAACGCAAAAAAGAAAGAATGAAGAAAGGCACAAATAAAAGAAAAAATAAGGAAGGAAAGAAAGAAAGAAAGAAAGAAAGAAAGAAAGAAAGAAAGAAAGAAAAAAAAGCTTTGTCATCTTTTCTTTATTCTAACTAGTTTCTCAAGTAGATGGTGAGGTTTAGTGGAAAAAAACTGACAAGTGAATGAATCACAGCTCCAACACAGAGAAGGAGAAGTGATCCATTCAGATGAGCTAGACTAGTGGCATAAAACACCACACACACACACACACACACACACACACACACACAGAGACAGAGTCTCTTTTCCATAGCTATCTCTCAGACATTACATATAGTTGAAGCTACTGGACATAGAGGTAAAGAGCACAGAGCTGTAAATCTGTTACATGTGTAAGGTATAAAACCTGAGGCAGGAAGCGGAAACCATCACCAACATATTGTTACTGTACTGCGGATTTACTGTATCGCCACAGCTCGAGCGTGTGTGTGTAAACATGTCACAATCTAAGCGTGTAATATTTTCTGTACGGCGACGCGGCGAGTGTGTGTGAGATAAACGAGTGAGAGCGCGGTTATGTTTAACGAGGCCAGACACCAACATAAATCAGTGTATAAGAATATAAACGTCCCACTGGGGAAGTGTGTCACACTCAAGCTGGCAACACAAAAGCTGAACCAAATGCACACGCACACACACACACACACACACAATTCAACAGATGATAAGGCAGATGATCAATTCTTACATACTGTTAAATATTAATTTTCAGTATGATAAGCAAACACACACACACACACACACTAGGTGTAGATGAGGACACACTCTAGGTCTATGTTTCCGAAGTGCTTCTCAGCGTGAATCTCAACCACTTATACCAATAACAATGAGGTTCAGGATAAGGCAAGGTTCATAGTTAAGTCATGGCCTGCTAGCTTGTCGGCTAACAGTTAAAATAAGTTTCCATGCTATGTATAAATCAATACACTAAGCTAAAGCCAATATTTCAATAATTAAGGCTTGAATTCTATGTATGAGCATAGTAGCGTTGTAGCTAGCTGTTTCATTAGACTTAGTTATTAGCAAGATCGGCCATGCACTCAAAATGACATCTGTTAGCAATCATGCTAGCATTGCATCATAAGGTAAAAAAAATAACAGCAACCTAGCAAACGTGAATTACTGTAGACAGTATAAATGCTAATATACAGAGTTGCAATGTAGAAGCGTGAATTCTGTAGCATTACGTAGCTCAGTTTATTGATTAGGTAATTAAAGTAGATAAATATATTAGTTAGAATAGACAGATTTTACACAATAGACAATCTATGTGTTCAGTATCCCTGTGTCTTTAGCCACGCTGCAGCCAGATGTGTTCTTTTTGCTATGTGCTAATTAGTCAGATTAGCATTAATCTTGTTTGTTCAGCATTTCCTGTTGACACTCTGAGTGATACAAATTTATCTCTAATTTCCTGGTCATTGTTTGTTGCCAAAGTTTGGGCAAAATATGTGTAAATGATCACAATATGGAAAACTTTCATGCAATTATATGTAACTTTTTTGTGTAATATGCGTGAATTTTTGTGCCATATGCATACCTGTATCTCGTGTAATATATGTAATGCTCCCAATTTAAGTGTACACACCACATGTTTCAATGACAATAAAAGAGTCTAAGTCTATTCTATATTCTTCTAGTAAACGTTTATCAATGATTTGCATTTATTATTGCCTTGTAACTAATGCAATTTAGTCTGAAAAGCTAAATAAGGTGCAGGCCTTCGAAATGCAAAATTTATTAAAAGAATCCTTGAAAACCAGGTCAAAGGGTTAATCTTTAGGTCTGTCTTAATCCAGCTCGACGTTAATCCTCCACCAATCCAGTCCACCGAGAGCCATCCTAATCCAGGTAGCTTGAACAAGTGAAGACAGTTACGATCAAAAACCCTGCGTACAGATCAATCACACATTGATCAGAGATTAACATTTCACCTGCTGGTGCATTAATCAAGGTTAGCATGGACGATGTTGTGGTCTGTCTGTAGCATTAAAACCTACTTCCTTAAGTCAAGTTCGAACAAATTCGTGTAGGCCAACGTTTGGCCGAATACTAAACCGTGATCCCAGTACCTTAAGGCTGATGTAGTTTCCCTAGTTTAGTAATGTCTCTTTGGGCAGGCTGTTGTACAAAGAGGTGGACGGAGCACTTTTATTTAAAAAAATATATAACTTATAAATAAGTTAGATGCAAACAACTGAACTGCATGAAACCCTAAGAGCTTCAATAAGGAACCTAATAAACTATGAACAGAGAGATTGTTTAAACGTACTGTATCTGTGTGGTATTTCAGCTGATCAAAAGGCTCTATAGAGGGTTCTGTCCAGAGCTCAGAGTATCATTGGAGTGCAGCTTCTAGGCGTGGGGAAGGTCTACAGCACAAACTGTCTGAGAAAAGCTACCGCTTAGACCCCACATGCCCATTCTACAGTCTATTTGATTCCTTACTCTCCAGCAAAGACCACAGAGCCTTTCATGCAGAGACCTCAAGATCCCAAGAGCCATAAACACACTTAATCAGTCCATTAAGCGCCCCCGTTAAAAATCTGTTACATTTACATATATAATTATCTCACTACAAACTTTGCACTAGAATCTTAAGTGGAAAAAATTAGCTACAGATGAACCATTTGCAATATGTTTACACCCCCCCCCTTCCCTGTTCCCTCCCCTCCCCATATATGTACATTTCATTATGTTCTTTATATAAAGCTAATGCACTATGTAGGGTGTACAATTCATTCCATCACACACACACACACACACACATACACAAAGTAGAGCCCTTAATCAGGGGTTAGAGCGTGATTCAGCCTTGTGTTAGAAGTCGGTTAGCTTCGTAACCATGAGCAAATGCACTACGAATGGTCCAAAGGTGATTTTGAAAAACTTTATTAAGGAGTCTTAAAGTGTCTCTGATGACCTAACGTTATCAGATGTGTGTTCTTGCTGAATGTGCTTCTCTGACTGGTTGTGAATGTGGCTTTTGGCATGTAGCTGCTCTCCCCTCAGTAGTGCAGACTGTACAGACATACTCTCACCCACGCTAAAACCCACAGTTAGTGTTATTTATGACTGGAAAACACCTTTGACACAGAATATAACATATAATTAAATGTCCTAGTGCTGATACCATCTTTTATTATTTAGTCAGATTGCTCGGTCAGAGCTAACTGTTGTACAATAACAATCATAGCTACCTCACTGCAACTTTGTACTAGAACACTATAATATTGCACAACCTGAGCCAATCGTCTATGGATCATTTGTAATATATGTACATTCTACTTTCTTAACCTAATTTTATTATATTATTTTTCTATGGTATACCTCTCATATATACCCATATGACCTCAATGATAGTAAAGAAATTCAATTAAATTCAGAAATAATGTGGTGAACCAGAAAACCATAAAAAACAATCTCATCATAAGCATTCTACAAACATGAAGACACGAGGGACAAAGAAGCCATGACCCTGACACTGTGATGTAGGGGGCCTGGGGTACGCATGTTTATGCCAAATTTGGCATCTATATATTATGATGTTAGATTATTAGCCGTGGGAGAAGAAGAAGGATAAAGGTTTGGTGCTTGGACCCCTAAAACAAATGTGCTAAAACTCTAAAATATAATGATAATAATAATAATAATAATAATAATAATGGTGGGTCAACTACTGACTACTGACCCAAAGAACAAAAAGTCATATGATGTTAGGTCTGGATCTATTCTATCAATTCTATCAAATAGAAAACCATCTGAATAAATGTAACAAAAGGACAAATGTCGAATGTTCTACATATTTTATTAAAGTGTTTTTAGTGTGTGTGTGTGTGTGTGTGTGTGTGTGTTAAAAGAGACAGAGTTTAAGTGCCATCTCTTTTAGTACATTGTATACACAAATTGAAAGAATAAAAAAATAACGATTTATGTAGATGTGAAGTCATGTCTTGAATCTTTTTATTTATTTCGTAGGAATATACAGTATATAAAAAAATCATTTCAGGAGATGTGAGGTCAAAGGTCAACATGCATCTGTGAGCATGTGTATGTGTGCACGTTTGTGTGTGGTGCATTTTTTATTGGTGTGTATAAGGCAGGAGATCATTACAGAGAGATCGAGATGATGAGAAAGAGAAGTATAAAATCGAAAAGGAACAACAGAACAGAGATGGAGAGTGAATATGGTGAGTCATGTCAATAATGCACTAAAACCTTTTTCTTTTCCTCATTTTAATCATGAAAATAAAATAGTTGGTGTGTTTGTCTGCACGTGTCGCTGTGTGTGTGTGAGTGTTGTAGCTTTACTACAGGTTAATATACAACGGTTGAATAGATAATGAAATTAACACCCGGCATGGAGAGAGAGAGAGACCATACCACTGCTCGCCTGTACACACGCACACACACGCACACACATACACACACACAGAGGCATGAGGTTGTGTTACCAGAGGCACATTATGGTAAGTAAACTGAAACCTAGTAAACAGTCAAAACAGCAGCATGTAATGATGACGCTAATCCACACCCCCTCTATTTATATCTATACCGATAGATAGATAGATAAATAGATAGATCAAACACACACACACACACAACCCCATCAATAAATTCAATTTCGCCAATACTTCCACCACATGATCATTAAGCACTGAAATAAAATGTTGTCCTCAGTCAGTTGACCTGACATTACTGTAGCCTAAGTTTAAGATATTAAACGTTTCTGACTAGGTAAGAACAAACTAACCACAATGACTTGACAGTTTCAAAAATAGTTTCTGTTTCAGTTTTGTTTTCTCTGACTGTGACTCGGGCTTTTTGTTTGTTTGCTTTTATTTTTATGATACTGTCATGCTGACGGTCTCTGTCTCTGTCTCTCTTTTTTTCTGTCTTGCTCTCTCTACCAGATATTAAATCCGTGCAAATCTATTGGTTAATATGGAAAAAAATAGATAAAATTATAAATGCGAGTAAAATATTAGTTAGTAAAAGTTAGTTATTAAACCTTGGGCTTTTATTTAGTTTTGATACAGTTATCCTAAGCGTGAATGTCATGAGTTTTTTGTCAACTAGACATTTTCTTAGACAGAATGAATTTGCAAAATACATCTTTAATAGAAGAAACCATTATGTCAAGGTTTGTCTAGGTTACCTGGGTTTTTATGTTATCAAGGACTCCTATTTTGATGTCTATGTTGCAAAATATGTCTGTGTTCACATCCTGTTTTCATACATTTCAGGGTGTCCTATTAGTTCTCATCCCTATATAAAGGGATTTTGCTCCCCTTTTTCTATTTCTTTTACTTCATCCTCATGGAATTGACGGTTAAGCTACCCATGCTATTAAAATATTAGTAATGTGAAGGGTAAACATCAACAAGCTTCTGGCAGGATTGGTTGAATATTTGATCAAACTTCTTGGCAGAACTGGCAGTTCATTTAAATTTGTCCTGGAAAAGCACAGTCCATGAATTTTTGATAGGGTTCAGGATTCAAAAGCATCAGTGTCACTGCCCTGTTGGAATGCATAATTTTGTTCAAATTTCAACCAGCTAGCTTTTGACTCTGTGGTTATTCTTGTTCTTCTTGGTTATTCCATTTACTCTGTTTAATGCAGCAAAATGGTTCCAATGGTGTGCTGCTACCACCACCATGTTTATTAGATGGCACAGTATTTGGGGCTTGAATGCCTCGCCTTTAATTCTCCAGACATGCATGGTCAAAACATTTCCATGTTGTCCATGTGGTCAGCTGCCATCCTTTGACAAGCTTGGAAATACTTATTTTGGAGCAACAGGCTTCTTCCTTGGGTGATGTCCTGTCAACTGCATTGTCTGTGAATAGTAACATCTCAGGTTACTTGACTGTAACCCTGATCCCTGGAAAAAGCGGGAACGAGATGCTACATGTTGGGAACACTCTTTGTTCGACCGGCTTGTATAACCCCAGTCAGGTAACGTCATTCGATTATGTGCACCTGGAGGTTATAAATAGACATGAACCGGAAACATCCTCAGGTCAATTTTGTCTGAAAGAATGTCCAGTCATGCCTATAGTGCGGCATTGGAGCACAGCATCTTGTTCCCGCTTTTTCACGGAACAGGGTTACTGGCAAGTAACCCGAAACGTTTCCTTTCAAAAACTACACTCGATGCTGCGTGAAAACGCTATTGGAAACAAGCATACCAACGCCACCAAACTGAAAGTGTCTGAACCCCCAGAGTTGTGTAGCGTGTGGGCACAATCATCAAGGAGGTCTAGACCTGGCTCTGGGATGCTGACTCGAGGACCCGTGAGCCCGGAGTAGCATGGACATTCAAACTATAAAATCTGACAAATGTGTGCCGAGAGGTCCAACCTGCCACATCACACACTTGCTGCAGGGGGACCCCTCTCACCAAAGCCATTGACAATGCATGCCTCCTAGTTGAATGGGCCCTAACTCCTAGATGTGAAGTCTGACCATGCACCTCGTAGGCTAGGGCAATAGCATCCCTCACCCAATGTGACATTGTTTTTCTAGTGGCAGCCACCCCCCGTAGCATATAAAAAGCTGCTCCGACTTACGCCACTAGCTAATGCTGTGGACGTAATTTTGCAGAGCACATACTGGACACAGTAAGTGAAGTCTTTTCGCTCTGGAGCTGTAAATGGCGGAGGACAGAAGACTTTGAGAACAACTGGATGCATTGTTGAGATTGAAACTTTTGGAAGATAATTCGGGTGAGGATGCAGAATAGCTTTGACCTGCCCAGGGGCAAAGTCTAGGCTGGATGGCGAGACTGACAGAGCCTGCAAATCCCCAATTCTCTTTACAAAAGTAATGGCCATCTTAAGGGTCAGAAACCTAACAGGGGCTGACTCTAGTGGTTCGAAAGGGGTATCAACCACACCCCCAAGCACAATAGCTAAGTCCCATAAAGGGACTGTTGCTCTAGTGGGCGGCCTCAACGGTTTAGCTCCAAAAATAAAGCGGGCAACTAAAGGGTGCTTTCCCACAAAAACCCCATCAATCAGAAAATGGCAAGCCGAAATAGCAGCCACATACGTTCTAAGAGTGCTAGGACATATGCCTGAGGACAGTTTCTTCTGCAGAAACTCCAGCAGTAAAACAATCTGGCAGTGGACTGAGTCTACATGGTTTGCCATACACCAACTTTTAAAACTATTTCATCTAAGGGCATAAGTTCTTGTAGTAGAGGGATTGCTAGCTCTTAGAATAGTTTCTATTACTTCGGCTGGAAGACCAGCATCTCTTTCTTGGCTTCTTAGGGGCCAGACGTGAAGGTTCCAGAGCTTGGGCCTGGAATGAAATATTGCCCTCGCTCCTGAGACAGAAGGACTAGAATCACCCATGGTGAGGCCAATAGGAGGCGAAACCCCTGTTGACAAACCTTCGCTAGGACTTTGGGCAGTGCTATTGGAGGATGCGTAAGATGCGTAAAGACGCAGTCTGGGACACGTGTGGGCCATAGTGTTAACTTGTTTAAGGGGCGCGAACGCAGTCCGCCCTGGCGATTTATGTAAGAGACTATCGTAGTGTTGTCCACGCACACTAGGACATGGTAACCTCTCGACTGCTAGAGGACGTATTTCAGGGCCTAAAATAAAGCCATCATTACGAGGCAATTGATGTGCCATGCGGGATGACAATGCCAGGCAATTGATGTGCCACCATGCCCCAAACCCATGAGAAAAGTGTCTGTCGTTAGCATCTTGCGACGACAACATGGACCTAGAGTGGGTTGAGATGAGCTAGGACGACATCCCGATGTTGGAGCTCTAGCTCCTGAGACTGAGCCAAAATCGCCCAGTCATCTATGTAATTTAAAATACGGATGCCCTAAAGTTGTATAGGAACCAGAGCTGCATCCATGCATTTTGTGCGGGGTGACAAGGCTAGGACAAATGGAAGGACCCAACACTGGTAAGCTTCGCCCCCGAAAGCGAACCTTAGGAACTTTCTGTGTTGTAGCAATATTTCTATATGAAAATATGCATCCTTCAGATCGATTGTCACAAACCAATCTTCTGGTTGAATTTGAGAAACAATTATCTTGACTGTCAACATTTTAAACTTGTATATTCTGAAATATCGGTCCAACCCGCAAAGATCTAGAATTGGGAACCAAGAAATACCAACTGTAATTGTCTGACTGTCTGTCTGGCAGGGAAACATGTTCTATGGCCCCTTTTTCCAGCAAAGTCTGCAATTCTTGTGTCAACAGATGCGTTAGTTCCCAGAAAGTGGAGACCATGCCGTTAAAACACGAAGGATGATGCGCAAACTGAATTCTGTAGTCTCTCTCTACAGTCCTTTGAACCCAAGGAGATATACTTGGCAGTAGCTTCCACACCAGTTTCTCTGAAAGGGCACAAGTTTTGACACTTCGGCTAGATGGGGAGATGTTTGTTCAGGTTCCTGAAATGTGGCGACCGAACACTTAACATTTCGCTGAGGACCACTGCTCCCCGAAACACCAGTGGTGGCAGAGATTGGACAACGGCCTCCTGTGGGTGCCAAAAAGGAGCTCTTCTCTTTTTATTTTACATGCCCCTCCCCGGGGAGAGACACCCCCACAGTCCTGGGCGCACCAGCCTCAGGACTACTTTTTAGAGGAGATGATGCTCCTCAGGTCCAGTTTCCTTGAGGCAGACTTTAAAGCTTGGAGCCGCACCAAGTCCTTAGAAGGGTGTGCTCGACTTGCCACTCTCTCTTTCTGTGCTTCACGCCTCAAAGGAACCAGACCAGGGACTAGGTGGCCGACGGCCCCGACTGTTCAGCACGGCAGGGAAAAAACCTCCTTGTAGCACTTCACCTACCGAAACCTAGTAATGACAGTGTTGACGCCGTCGCCAAAATCGGCCAGAAGGCGAGATCAAGGCAAAAAGTGCAGTCTTTGTCCTTGATGCCTGTGAGGTTGAGCCACAGATGTTGAGCCACAGAGACACAAATTTGTGGGCTTTTTTTAATGATGATGAGCTCCCAGGAGGGAGATAGCCCGCAAGTGTCTCTTCAATCTGGGACATCATCATATAGCCCCATGCCTTTGCATCAACAATAGTCTAATAAATCGACTTTGATGGCATAAAGACATGGGACGAATAAGGATTACTCCATGAATGAGTAAACTCGTCATAGAGATGACGAAAGAAAAGAAGAGACCATCGCTGAGGTGCTTCCCACCGGCCACCCAACAGAAACCTGTCATCTAGTTTTGAGTGTTTGGGGGTATCTTGGTCCTGTTTCGGCCAGTCGAGGTGTAAGCGTTCGATTGCCCTAGTTACCACCTCGAGTAACTCTCGTCACGAGAGGAGCGCTCTGAGGTGGCAATTCCCATCTTAGCAGAAGCAAGAGAAGAGGTCTCTTCTGCCCGATCAGAAGAAGTGCCGGGGAGCCTCCTTGCTCGTGATTTTTAAAGGGAAATCGTGACCCGCGGCTCTCTCCTGGGGATTGCGTGTTGATCTGGCGAATTCGTTTCACGCGCTTCCGCCAGATCAACACGCAATCCCCAGGAGAGAGCCGCGGGTCACGATTTCCCTTTAAAAATCACGAGCAAGGCGCAAAGCACCCTGATTGAGAGGAGATCGCAGTGCTCGCATTCTTCCTCGAGTCCAAGGATAGCGTGCTCTTCCCCCAAACATTCAAAGCAGAAAACGTGCCAATCATCATCAGCGAGAAGATCTCTCACATGGAGGCAAACATCTCTTTTCTAACTCCACCATTGTAAGTAATATTTAATTACTTTTGCTTTCTGCTTCTTTATTTTATTTTTTTAACTGATTTTTGCACACATGCACACACAATGCAGTGTGCAGACAAAAAGACCTGAGGATGTTTCCGGTTCATGCCTATTTAAAACCCCCAGGTGCACATATTTAAATGACGTCACCTGCCAAGCCAAGCTTTGATGTGTTTGAGCGTTCCCAATAGCGCTTTCATGCAGCAACAGTGTAGCAAGTGTAGCTTTTAAAAAGGAACACTAGTGTTCCAGCAGGATTGTATTTTTGTGATTGTTGTGTTATTCCTGATCATCCAACCCCAATTGCCTCTCATCTGTGGGTGTTTGGATCTTCTTCCACACTTTGGCAAAGTTTGTAATTACAAACAGTTTAAACTAATCTTGAAATATGCAGTTGTTGAAAAAAATCAAGAGACATTCCTGAATTGTGTAAATCTTCTTTCTCAGATCTTCACTGAGCTTCTTTGACCCACTGCTGCCTCTTAGTCCCTGGGTAATTTTCAGTGAATGAGCTGCTATATATAATTAGGTGACTGCCAAATAAGCTATCAAGGATGATACAGGATCCAGAAGAAAAATATAGGATGAGTTGAGTGTCATCTGCATATTAGTGGTATAAAAACTCATGTTGGGATATGACCTCAAAAAGGGATTGACTATAAGGGGGAGAACATAAGAGGACCAAGTACTGAACCTTGTGGGATACCAGTGGAGAGTCTGCATAGAGTATATTGTGGTCCTCTCCATGTCTATGTCACCAACCTTACAGATGGGAAACAAGGCTGTGTGATGAACCCAGTAGTCCAAAGGATGAATAAGAGAGTCTTGCCTGCTGTAAAATTGGGGAGGATGAGGACAGATTGCAGTTTAGTTGATGTAACAATGTACATAGGTGAGTGGCAAAAGGACACTCATGAGCAATCTATTTATTGAAGCCTGACTGGTAAAGATGTTGGAGGGTTATTTTGTGAGCACTAGAGAGGCAGTTGATTGTAGTCTGTTTGTTTAATGATTTAAAAAAAATTGAAGTGATACTGATCAGTAGTTTTAGATGTTTTAAGGGGGCCAAGGTGGGTCTAGAAAATGGGAGTGTATGTTGCTGACTTGAATTCAGGAGGTACATGACCAGATGTTATGGAGTCATTGATGTAGCAGTTATGAAGGAAAGTAGATCTTATGAGATGGTCTGGATCACTGGATTTAGATTCGGTGTGGAAGGAACTGCTTCTAAAAGACTGGTGGTTCAGTTGGAAGACAAGATGGAAGACTATTCTGTTGCTAAATCAAAAAGTGTAGCAGTTGGGGTAGGAGTGAAGGCTAGATTTTTTTTTAAATCCTCCCCTCTAACTATCACTCAGCTGCTCTAAATTCTCGCTCAAATGACTGCTTTGCAACACATTTAAAGCCCTGTCAAAATAGAAAAAAATCTTCCTAGGTTTGGAATATAGATGACAGAGAAGGTCTAGAGAATAGAAAAGTAAGAAATGGAAAATATCTATGGCTAACTCTAATGGTAGGCAGCAAAAGGAGGCAGGGACTAAAAGAGTGGAGGTATCAATGTGTAAGAGAGATATATTAATAGCTGGTTTTTGACAAATTGCAAGAATACTAAGTGATGATTGCAAATGTAAATTGGGCTAGCACTGATGTCTGTAGCTGGAGAGGTATGACTGAAGACCAGGTCCATGGTAGGGACAGCTGTTGAATGCCAGTGGAATGGAACACAGAAGAGAGAGAAGGCAAAAGGGACTGAAGCTTGACTAAGGGGAAGGTTGAAGTCTCAGGAGACAGTGTTGAGCTCTGTCAATAAAGAAAGACGAAGGGGCATGTACATTTCTTTTAAGTCTCCTAAGAGACAGTAGATAATAATAAAGAGGTTAATTTGTGAGGTAACTGTAACTGCATAGAAATTAAAGAATGAGCAGTGACATGTAGCAGACACCCCTATCCAGAGCGACTTACATTTTTATCTTATTAAACATCTGAGAGTTAAAGGCCCAACAGGGACAATTTGGTGGTCATGGGATTTGAACTTGGGATCTTCCAAACCGTAGTTCAATGTCTTAACCACTGAGCTATCCCTGAACCAGTTGAGAAAAAGGGAAAATTGTGAAGCACCATCTTAAAGGCAGCAGCATATATGTACCACCACCAGAGAACAGAGAAAGTGTAGGCAGAGGATTGAGGCAGAGGAGCAGCCAGTGTAGCTGAGGTATGTGGAGATGTCCAGTTAGTGCCAGAAAGTCAAGTGAGTAATGGGATGGTAAAGCTGATTTAACAACAGACTGTCAGTTTCAGAGCCCAATTACCACTATTGTTTGAGAGTGAGATGAGGTTACTGATAGTTCAGATCCTGGTTTGTGGTTAAGAACTTCTGGGTCTACAAGATGTAATGACAGATATACAGTAGGTCTGATGTACATGTCTTGTCAGCAATCAGGTTTATGTACAATCAAGAGAGAACCAGTAAACACTACTAAACGTAACAATTCATATTTAAAGTAATGCTTCTGGTAATATGTTTCAGAATATGTTTCTAATCTTCAATGTATGAGGGTGAATCAAGAATTATCTTCACTCCGGTTATATTAAAACATCTGTTGATTCTCACTGTCTGATCAGCACTTTCCGTTCAAGGCTACTGTTTCCCCAGTCACTGTTGTGCAGGCGTGTTACGTATATCAGATCATTTGAAACAAAGCAAAAATGGATGCCCTATCTTGTGATTTGCACGAAAGAAGAACAGCGTGCAACGATTAATTGTTTTTTTTGTGGTCTGATGGTGTACCTGGTGTATTTATTTACTGAAGACTTTTTGGTTACTGCACAGTTTGGAGAAAGTGGTTGGATATTTGCAAACAATATTTTGGAAGGTAAAAGTTTCTTTAAAAGAATCAGTACAGGTAACGAGTCCTAGATCCATCACTATGAGCCTGAGAGTAAACAGCATGGAATGAAATCATCCTTCATCGCTGACCAAGAAAAAGTTCGAAAGTCAACCATCAGCTGGAAAATTTATGCTACAATACAGTTTTCTGGGATTCTCAGGGGCCAGTATTAAAACATTTATCAGAAAAAAGGTTCAACAATCAACAGTGCTTGTTAGAGTGAGATGCTTATTAAAGAGCTGAAGCTTAAACTTTGGATTAAATGCAGAGGAATTATATCCAAGGGTGTTGTGGTCTTGCATGGCGATGCATGTTCTCACACTTCTTCCCACACTGTCTACACTCTGCAAAACCTTTATTTTGAGGTGTTAAAACATTCTCCCTATAGTTCTGATTTCGCTCCATCTGATTTTCATCTGTTTGGTCTCCTGAAAGCAGCCCTATGAGGACAAAGATTTACTTGATGAAGAAGTGAAGACCGAGTGAACATTTAAAAAATAATTAATGAGGGAATATGAAAGCTTGTTGACAGATGAACAAGACAACTATGTTGGAAAATTAAATGTTGTATTTTCTAAAAGTTATTTAAATTAACACTATTCTACAGCCAGGGTGTAAAGCACAATGCAAAGCACTTATATGACTTGTTTTATCAAAATCTGCATTGTAGCCTTAATAGGAAAAAAAAGTGCAAGAAAGTTTAAAAAGTATGTAATGTAGTAGTTATAAGGTTCATGAATTTGTTAAAGTTTTAGTGTGTATTACTAGTAGTTGTCACACTGCAGCTGCTAAACTGAATTATTGCAACATTTAGCTATAAGCAACCTTTTTTTGTTTTTCATTCCTGTGAAAAAGTGATATAATATACAACAAGCCAGTTGAAGCTACAATTAAGTACAGTGGAACCTCAGATTACGAGCATAATTCGATTCGGAAGTGGGCTTGTATTCCAAAACATTCGTAAACCAAATTGAATTTTTCCATAAGATATAATGGAAACTTAAATTATTTATTCTACAGCCCCAAAAAAATAATACATAAAAATAATTAATACAAAATAATAAGTAACCTGCACTTTACCTTTCAAAAATTCCCGGCAGATAAGTGTTTCCCTTTGTGCACGCAAGGTCGCTGTGTATGTGTGTGCGTGTGTGTGTGTGTGTGTGTGTGTGTGTAAGGCTAGAGTAAGTGGAGACTCTTGCTTTCAGCCCCTCCTGTCTTCCCCTCCTCATCTTACACATTAACTTTCTCCTCTCGTTTAAACACACTCCCACAAACATTAACGCAAAGACTGTTGTTCTCCTCTAAATTATTAAAGCTTTTCCGCTTTTTTTATGTTGCTCGCGACAGCGTAACAGCCCGTTAATTCATGTTAGTGTAATGTTGAGATGGACAAACCGGTCGATGTGCCCATTCTTTTATTTCCTGCATTGTCAGGTTATATTACAAACTTTCGGGTGGATCCTGAACTTAAATCCAACAAAAAAACTACTAAAGAACAAAATTCAGGCTCAATATTCTAACTTAAATCCCACATTCGCGTTCACACATGCTGGACTGCATTACCCACAATGCATCTCCCGCACTGGGCCACACCTCCATAAACAGCTGTCGTAAATCAACCTCTCCCTCCCGCTACACTGTTTTATCTGAAATTAGCAATAAACATTACTAATGACACTCGTGTGAGCGCAAACTAACAGAATCACTGCTGTAAAGTAAAACAAACAAACAAATGACCCAGCACCTTATTTCTGTAAAGATTTGCGACAGAGTTGCGTGTCAGAGTGCGTGTCTCCCGCCTTAATTTCTGCGTACACGCACACACACAGCTGGCACAGTGTCAAATTACTCTCTCTTGTGCGCACACACACACCGCGATGAGGAAGAAAATAGATTTTTAACCTCTGTATTGAAAATTTATTTGCTTTACTCGCCCGCACACAATTGTGTTATAAGAAACACTACACACGCTGTACAAACACGCTTCCGAACCCAAAATAAAAATTTTTACACACACACGGGGTCACAGTGTTATAGTAAATGGTACATGCCTGCACGGATGTTGATTATACCAGTAAGAGACGAGCACTAAGACCCAGCAGGGAAGACGATTCTGCAGCGCAAAAGAGAGAAAAAACATTGGCTCAGTTGTGATCACGTGGCGCTTGGCATCTAAACAAGAAGCGCATGCATGATACATAATACTCGGTGCTTGTAAACCAAGACAATGTTCGCGTTTCAAGTCAAAATTTATTTAAAATCTTTGCTCGTCTTGCGGAACACTCGTAAACCGCGTTACTCATAATCCGAGGTTCCACTGTACTTAGTGAAAGAAAGAAAACAGAAAGAAATATAATGCAAAGTAAGCAATGTATGAATGAATGGATTCATTTATTTATTTATTTATTTTGCATATTGCAAGAGGAAGTTATCTTTTGCAGACTGCTCGTCTTTTCCAAAAAGAAGAAAAATGTTTCAGGATTTAGTATTAACTCATTTAGATGTTGCTCTTTCACTGCTTAGTCATTGTTTTGTCAATTTTTGTGGGTGTGGCTAAATATAAATCAGCCATGCAATAAATATATTTGCTCGTCTCTTTGTCATTTTGCTTTTTTTTTTTGCCAATCTAGTGTTAAATCTTTGCAAATATGTAACAATTTACTGTGTTGCCAAGGTTACCAGTTTTGGATAAATAGTGTAAATCTAACACCTTCGGCAATGTGAACAAGTTTATTTTATCTGGCCTGAGAGGATGTTCTGTGTTTACTGGCACCTTTACACTGTTTTACTTAAACGCCAGTCAAATTTGGACCGGTGTGTTTTCTCTCTAAGGTTTTTCCATGGTTCTGGGTTCTAGACTCTTCCATGACCTCTAGAAATAGAGCCAGAAAAAATGTCATCAATGCCACGCTTTAGCCTCAGACTAAACACCAGAACTCTGGCTCCTGATCTTCACAAGCAGCACACACACACGTGCACACACACTCACACACACACACACACACACACACACACAGAGCGAGACCTTCAGTCTCTATTCAGATGTGGTCAAAAGAAGCTGACAGCTTTCATAAGCTTTTATGTAGGTAAAATGTGGTCCTTTGTAGGAAGGTGGAAGCAAAGAAGGTCAGTAGGTATTGGAGCATGTAAGAACTGTGTGATTGCTTCCATAGAATATACTATTCCAGGCTATTTTAAATAAGGATGAAAAGAGTTGGACAACACTCAAGGCTTTTTTTGTTGGAAGATCCCTTTAGAGAGAAATTCTAAAATAAAAAAAGAACCTGCTTTCATTCACTTGTCAGCTCATCATGTTTCCCATTACCATTATTCCCAGTCAGTATTTCCCAGACCTTTAAAAGTACCTAGCTAGAGCCATTGATTTTGGCATCTTAAAATAATCCTGCCATTGATTACCAATACTGTGTGTTTCTTTTTAAAGATTAGTGTCAAAATCCTGCTTGTAATCGTGTACATTGCCTTATACCAACTTAAACGTAAGTATAAAAGAATAAAAAAAGCGTTATGTCATTAATTAATTTAAAAAATGAAATAAAACACTGTTTTCATCTGCAAATGAGAAGGTGGTGGAGAAAGTTTAGTGCTTAAGTGCTTCATGTCTGGGATTGCTTTGTTTCATCAAATCTCACAGGTCTCAGATGGCTGGCATGGTGGTGTAGTGGTTTGCAAATGACATGCACCTACAGGGTCAAGGGTTTGATTCCCATACTGTAGGTCTTTGTGTGCATGGAGTTTGCAAGTTCGCCCTGTGCTTGTTGGGTTTCCTCCAGGGTGCACCAGTTTCCTATCACAGTCCAAAGACATGCAGATTAGGCTAATTAGCATTTCCAGTTAGTGTGTGTGCGCTTGTGTGCCCTGGAATGGATTGGCACCCTGCCTCGAGCACAGAGTATCATGGCATAGACTTCAGGCCCCCATGACCCTGGACAGGATAAACATTATAGAAGGTAAAAGTGAGTTCTTAGAGGTGCCAAAATGTACAATTTATTCATAGCTTATCCGACTTCTGTCCATGTTTCTTACTTTAGGGCTGTTTTCAGACTCAGTATAATTTTTTCATACTGTATCTGGTATGACCATGCCCTCTCCTAAACCCCACTGTGCGTCAGCTTCCACAAAAGTACACACTTTGGTATAGCAAATGGTAGTATACAGTAGGAGTTGGTTGACGATCCCCCCATAAACACAATGAAAAGTAAATTTGCACTATGCAGCAAAATATACAGTACTAAAACTTGTGCATCTTGCACGCACATGTGCATTTGTCGCCAGGGTATATGTAGCTCCAGCCGCATGTGTTATCAGTAGTAAAAAGGAAGTTGTGTTGTGACAAAAGAAGATTTTGCCACTTTTTCACCATTGTTCGGCTTGCTAAAAGTGTGTGTTAATACTCCAGCTGATATACCTCTCAGATAATGCATGCACTGTTTCAGTGTCTATGTAAATGAGCTCCTGCTGAGCCACGACTCTGCAGAAAACAGCAGAGATGACCAAGAAGCCCAGGACAGGGCTCTTCTTATAGGAGGTCACATTAGGGGAAGAATTTATAGGCTTGGTTAAACCCAAGCTGATACAATAATAAGAAAAAATAGAAAAGGCAAGGATTATTATTATTATTGTTATTATTATTTTTATTATTATTATTTCCTCACTTCCATTATATGCTTGTATATAATTATAATTATGATCACTTTTTACATTATATGCTTGTGAAATAGATCATGTAAAAAGTGATCACTTGTAGTACTACATCATTGACAACACCAGAGATGACAAATTCTGAAGTTAAGTAAAAGTAGACATTCCCTAGGGTAAATATTACTCAAGCAAAAGTTCTAAAAAATTTTAAGTATCCAAAGTATTAAGCTTGTGTTAGCTTATGTCATAGTAAAAGACTCTCTCTCTGTCTCTCTCTCTGTCTGTTTTCTCCGCTTCCCATCTCTGAATGTGCTGCTTCATCTGCTGTCTGCAACCGTCTCCGCTTCTGTTTTCAAACACCTGCTATATGATTAGGGAAGGTAAATCATGCAATTATGCATAATAGTCAGCGGGTGGTAATATTACTGCTTTAAATAAAAGTGTTGGGGAACAATACTTTTTAAAGTAACTAATTACATTACAAAGTTACTGCAATTGAAAAGTAATCAGTTACATTATAGCGTTACTTTCTGATAAAAGTGACTAAAGTAACTAAACTCCTTTGTGATTCCAGA
>NC_071100.1:4587500-4745000 GCF_024256425.1 Clarias gariepinus | reverse complement strand
ACTAGCTAGGGATTTAGTGAGTTAGCAAGAGACAGCAAATAAAGACATTTTACATGGACAGTATGCTACAAGTTAGAAAGAGAGAGAAAGAGAGAGAGATGTGTGTAGAAGTAAGCTAAACAGGAGAAAAGTAGAAACGATTAATTCGTTCACTCATTCAGTAAATTAGCATGTAAGTGCTCTGTCTCTCCTCCACTAATGAAGTGCTCCCTGTCACGGTTCAGGATCAGAGAGGCCTCGTTACGCGTTTAGGTCTTAATTAATGATGTGCACATTAGTACTGCTCTCATGAGGGTAGTTATGGAAAAATGGGTGGTTTCTACGGCGATAATCACTTCAACACAAGAAGGGAGAGTCGTGATGGTCGTCGTTATTTCAGAACAGATTTGATGTGAAGCCAATTGCAGAAAGTGAACGACCCCCGTGGTTTTTATTGAGTCTTATTCTGGTCCCCAGATAGCGCAAAGCTAGCAACAGAGTGCTAAAATATTAGAGCAATCTTAGCGTCTCTGCTAATTTCCTGACACTATAAGTGTATCAGGATCGCTAAAGGAGGTGTGGCCTCTGTGTTTCAGGATCACTAAAGGAGGTGTGGCCTCTGTGTTTCAGGATCACTAAAGGAGGTGTGGCCTCTGTGTTTCGGGATCACTAAAGGAGGTGTGGCCTCTGTGTTTCTGATTCACTAAAGGAGGTGTGGCCTCTGTGTTTCAGGATCACTAAAGGAGGTGTGGCCTCTGTGTTTCCGATTCACTAAAGGAGGTGTGGCCTCTGTGTTTCTGATTCACTAAAGGAGGTGTGGCCTTTGTGTTTCAGGATCACTAAAGGAGGTGTGGCCTCTGTGTTTCCGATTCACTAAAGGAGGTGTGGCCTCTGTGTTTCAGGATCACTAAAGGAGGTGTGGCCTCTGTGTTTCAGGATCGCTAAAGGAGGTGTGGCCTCTGTGTTTCAGGATCACTAAAGGAGGTGTGGCCTCTGTGTTTCAGGATCGCTAAAGGAGGTGTGGCCTCTGTGTTTTGGGATCACTAAAGGAGGTGTGGCCTCTGTGTTTCAGGATCACTAAAGAAGGTGTGGCCTCTGTGTTTCAGGATCGCTAAAGGAGGTGTGGCCTCTGTGTTTCAGGATCGCTAAAGGAGGTGTGGCTTCTGTGTTTCAGAATCGCTAAAGGAGGTGTGTCCTCTGTGTTTCAGGATCGCTAAAGGAGGTGTGGCCTCTGTGTTTCCGGATCACTAAAGGAGGTGTGGCCTCTGTGTTTCCGGATCACTAAAGGAGGTGTGGCCTCTGTGTTTCCGATTCACTAAAGGAGGTGTGGCCTCTGTGTTTCCGGATCGCTAAAGGAGGTGTGGCCTCTGTGTTTCCGGATCGCTAAAGGAGGTGTGGCCTCTGTGTTTCCGGATCACTAAAGGAGGTGTGGCCTCTGTGTTTCCGGATCACTAAAGGAGGTGTGGCCTCTGTGTTTCCGGATCGCTAAAGGAGGTGTGGCCTCTGTGTTTCCGGATCACTAAAGGAGGTGTGGCCTCTGTGTTTCCGATTCACTAAAGGAGGTGTGGCCTCTGTGTTTCCGGATCGCTAAAGGAGGTGTGGCCTCTGTGTTTCCGGATCGCTAAAGGAGGTGTGGCCTCTGTGTTTCCGGATCGCTAAAGGAGGTGTGGCCTCTGTGTTTCCGGATCGCTAAAGGAGGTGTGGCCTCTGTGTTTCCGGATCGCTAAAGGAGGTGTGGCCTCTGTGTTTCCGGATCACTAAAGGGGTGTGGCCTCTGTGTTTCAGGATCACTAAAGGAGGTGTGGCCTCTGTGTTTCCGGATCACTAAAGAAGGTGTGGCCTCTGTGTTTCCGGATCACTAAAGGGGTGTGGCCTCTGTGTTTCAGGATCACTAAAGGAGGTGTGGCCTCTGTGTTTCCGGATCGCTAAAGGAGGTGTGGCCTCTGTGTTTCCGATTCACTAAAGGAGGTGTGGCCTCTGTGTTTCTGATTCACTAAAGGAGGTGTGGCCTTTGTGTTTCAGGATCACTAAAGGAGGTGTGGCCTCTGTGTTTCCGATTCACTAAAGGAGGTGTGGCCTCTGTGTTTCGGGATCACTAAAGGAGGTGTGGCCTCTGTGTTTCAGGATCGCTAAAGGAGGTGTGGCCTCTGTGTTTCAGGATCACTAAAGGAGGTGTGGCCTCTGTGTTTCAGGATCGCTAAAGGAGGTGTGGCCTCTGTGTTTTGGGATCACTAAAGGAGGTGTGGCCTCTGTGTTTCAGGATCGCTAAAGAAGGTGTGGCCTCTGTGTTTCAGGATCGCTAAAGGAGGTGTGGCCTCTGTGTTTCAGGATCGCTAAAGGAGGTGTGGCTTCTGTGTTTCAGAATCGCTAAAGGAGGTGTGTCCTCTGTGTTTCAGGATCGCTAAAGGAGGTGTGGCCTCTGTGTTTCCGGATCACTAAAGGAGGTGTGGCCTCTGTGTTTCCGGATCACTAAAGGAGGTGTGGCCTCTGTGTTTCCGATTCACTAAAGGAGGTGTGGCCTCTGTGTTTCCGGATCGCTAAAGGAGGTGTGGCCTCTGTGTTTCCGGATCGCTAAAGGAGGTGTGGCCTCTGTGTTTCCGGATCACTAAAGGAGGTGTGGCCTCTGTGTTTCCGGATCACTAAAGGAGGTGTGGCCTCTGTGTTTCCGGATCGCTAAAGGAGGTGTGGCCTCTGTGTTTCCGGATCACTAAAGGAGGTGTGGCCTCTGTGTTTCCGATTCACTAAAGGAGGTGTGGCCTCTGTGTTTCCGGATCGCTAAAGGAGGTGTGGCCTCTGTGTTTCCGGATCGCTAAAGGAGGTGTGGCCTCTGTGTTTCCGGATCGCTAAAGGAGGTGTGGCCTCTGTGTTTCCGGATCGCTAAAGGAGGTGTGGCCTCTGTGTTTCCGGATCGCTAAAGGAGGTGTGGCCTCTGTGTTTCCGGATCACTAAAGGGGTGTGGCCTCTGTGTTTCAGGATCACTAAAGGAGGTGTGGCCTCTGTGTTTCCGGATCACTAAAGAAGGTGTGGCCTCTGTGTTTCCGGATCACTAAAGGGGTGTGGCCTCTGTGTTTCAGGATCACTAAAGGAGGTGTGGCCTCTGTGTTTCCGGATCGCTAAAGGAGGTGTGGCCTCTGTGTTCCCGGATCACTAAAGGGGTGTGGCTTCTGTGTTTCAGGATCGCTAAAGGAGGTGTGTCCTCTGTGTTTCAGGATCACTAAAGGAGGTGTGGCCTCTGTGTTTCCGGATCACTAAAGGAGGTGTGGCCTCTGTGTTTCCGATTCACTAAAGGAGGTGTGGCCTCTGTGTTTCCGGATCGCTAAAGGAGGTGTGGCCTCTGTGTTTCCGGATCACTAAAGGAGGTGTGGCCTCTGTGTTTCCGGATCACTAAAGGAGGTGTGGCCTCTGTGTTTCCGGATCACTAAAGGGGTGTGGCCTCTGTGTTTCAGGATCACTAAAGGAGGTGTGGCCTCTGTGTTCCCGGATCACTAAAGGGGTGTGGCCTCTGTGTTTCAGGATCACTAAAGGAGGTGTGTTTTTGACTAAGTAAATAAGGCATGGACTACGGGGTTTGTCAGTGAGAGGCAGGCTCTCATGCCTGTCAGTCACAATGAAGGAGGCGTGGCCTCTTGTTCCTCCACTCATGCTTAGTGTATACATCCACGTTGTGTAGTATAAAGAGATATTTATTGAGCAGTTATTTAATAAAGTAAACATTCGGGCCGAGCGGACTGTAATTGTTCAAGATCCATCTCAGTTTCATTCTTTGCCTGGAAGAATGGCTTTAACATAATTCACTGAGACATAGTGGGACAATTCACTTATTCTCCATCCTGCTTATCCTATCCCACAGGACTCGGGGCACGAGGCAGGGTACACCCTGCACACACACACCAACACAATCACTCATACACTACAGCCAATTTGAAAATCCAGCGGGGAAACATTAGTCTTTTATAAGTGTGTAATAAAGTGCATCGTGGACGTGCATAACATAAACAGGCCAAAGATCTGCTGTTTGATATTCACCCGCTGCCGAGCGTTATTGTAGACTCATAATAAGTCTTTCTGATTCTTTAGGGATTTCTTTCTGTCTCTGCCAAAAATCTAAATCTATATTCATTCCCATAAATTAGCACAAATCGATTCAGGTTTATGATCTCCAACTGTACTGCCAGCACACACACACACACACAGACACACACACACACACTGGCTTGGTTTATTTCCATCAAGATTTTAAATGAGATCTGATTTCTGAATTATTTCCTTTCAACGCCTCATAACTCAACAATTATCTAAAGTGCTGTTCAGCCTGAAATACTTTCACAGGAGCGAAAAGCGTAATGGAATTATTCACAGAGTATTTCTGCGACTTTCCTTTAAATCTGTCATGTCAGTAATCTTTTCACAAACTGCGCATGTATCCCTGCATAAGCCTTACACTGTATTATACCGTCTACAACCCGAGCAGTGGAGATAACTCCAGGTAATAAATATATCCTGTCTGAACGGCGCTCTTGGTCAGGACTGTGTGAGCTCCTTGGGGGAAAAGGGTGCTGTTTAGTGTTTCCTCTGTATAAAAGCATTAGAGAGAGGGCTTGCACCTGTCTACTCTCTTACCGTGAGAGCCAATGGAAAACACAGAACAACAGGACGTGTCAGTCTGATTGAACACACTATGTTCTAGTCATGTGACCACACACGCTTCAATTAGATCAAAATATTGATCTTATTGCCTAAGAAACTTTATCAAGGAGTTATACGTCATGATAATGCCAAGGAAAGTGGCTTCCCATCAGCCCCTGCATGTCATGCCCCTCATTCACATCACGTCCACCGGTTTTTCATTGATTAATCATCTGATCTAAAGAATACATATTGTTCACTGTTTAATCACTTTTCACATATTTAAATAGCATGTGTACAGAAAAACAATTATGACATTTAAATGATAATTCCCCAATAAACTAAATATAAATTTCCCATCATCATTCAAGCAAAAAAAAAAAAGTGGATGAGAGTGGAATTTTCAATTTAATTACATAATTGAAAATTGAAAAAAAAAACTGAAAATTACATACAATTACATAGTAATCACTGGAAACATGTTCAATCTCTTCTTTAAGGAAATATATTGTTGTTTTGTCTATTGAAAATTTCCTTTTATTTATGTTAATTAATTTATTGTTTGTTTCATTTGTTTTGTTTTTCTTTTGTTTGTTTTTTGTGTTTTTTTGTGCTTTGTGTTGTTTTGATGTTATTTTTCTTTTGCTCTGTGTTGTTTTGATGTTATTTTTCTTTTGCTTTCTGTTGTTTTGATGTTTGTTTTGATTTCCTTTGTGTTGTTTTAAGGTTTGTTTCGATTTCTTTTGTGTTGTTTTAAGGTTTGTTTTGATTTCCTTTGTGTTGTTTTAAAGTTTGTTATGTTTTCCTTTTGGTGTTTTGATTTTTTTTTTTTTTTATAAAGTTTCAATTTCTGTTTTTTCCCTCCTGTTTTTTAATGTTGTATGGTTTGTTTTATGATGTTTATTTTCTGTAGCTAGTGCCACCATAAACATCATGTAGTGTTTCAGTTTCTTGTCAGGTTTGATCATAATCATCGGGGGTGTTCAGAAGAGTGACTTTTTTATTATTACTGTTTCACTTGACTAAAGCTAGGTGTTGACGCTAAAGCTAATGCCTTCTGTTCTGTACTGATGTGTGCTTAAGGTGGACTTTAATAACCGTTTGTCAGTGTTTGTATCCAGCTCCTTGGCCTTTCATGACATTTATATGGTTTAATATCAGCCACACCCTGAACACCACCACCTTCCCCCGTGGCTGCTGCAGTGATGCCGACCCCTCCCCCGACCCGTCCAGGAGAAAAGCCGAGAATTATCATAATGTTGTTTTTTTTTTTTTCCATTTAAGTAGCGCGCATCACAACACAAGTGTGTCTTATAGCACTATGAAGGTTAATAACCAACTCCAGGTAAAAACCAAGCAGTCATGTGGCCATAAGGAGTGTGTGTGTGTGTGTGTGTGTGTGTGTGTGTGTGTGTGTGTGTATCGGTTCACATTAATGTGTGTGTTTATTAAAGTGAAGCTCATTTTGAAGGCCAGCACACACACACACACACACACACACACACACACACACACACACACACACACACACTTACAGCAGCTGCCATGGTGACCATTAAGGAACAGGGAAAAAAATGACAGACAGATCGGTCACACATCTAGACAACTGGCTGCTCTCCGGCGAGATACGGCTGGAGCTGTCAATCAAGCACACACACACACACACACACACACACACACACTTAACCCTCACAATGTCATGGCAAGGTCAAGCCCGCCACGCTTCACATACAACAGCCAGTGAGAAAGTAGTGTGCGTTTGTGTGTGTGTGTGTGTGTGTGTGTGTGTGTGTGTGTGTGTGTGTGTGTGTGTGTGTGTGTGAGATTAAAGTGATAGCAGTGCAAGCGAAAAAGCAGTGGACCTTCACTGATCCATAAAAACATTGGAGAGAATCAGCAGAAATTTCACGAGTCACTGGAGAACCAGATACAAAATAAAAAAAAATTATAAAAATCTGACATTTTAAGAGAGCGAGAGAGAGAGAGAGAGAGAGGAGACAAAGAGGTAGAGAGTAAAATAGAGGCAGGCTGAAAGAGACAAAGAGTGTGTGTACAGTCATGGGTGTGTAAGTTCATAACCAGACATGATTCATTCTTTGATTAATAATCCCTTAATTAATCTCCTTAATTATGCAGGAGTGGGAGGCAGTAAAAGAATTAAATAACATGGTGTGTGTGTGTGTGTGTGTGTGTGTGTGTGTACCAACGCCATTATGCTCAATTTTAGCAAATTAATTACTGGCTCTTAATTAGTGCAGTCCACCTGTGTGTGTGTGTGTGTGTGTGTGTGTGTGTGTATGTGTGTGTGTGTGTGTGTGTGTGGGCACAAAAGGGCACAAAGTAGTTAAGCTCAAGTGACAGTAATGGAGTGTAATATAAATTAAATGCCTCGCTTACACACACACACACACACACACACACACACACACACACACACACACACGTGATAAGATTATTAATCATGTCATAACCATGTTATAAGCAGTGTACTGTTAGCAGAACGTTTCCTCTATGTAGTACAGCAGGCTTTGATGTGGGACGTTTCAGAAGGTAATGTTTATAAACATTGCTACAATGTAACATTGATGTACCTGTGATGTTATTGTGGTAGGGCTGGTTTGAGTGCAAGTGTTGCATAAGTGTTGTTCGGATAACATTTTACAAACCGTTACTCAATGCTTTGCTTTGCTGTGTTACAGTCCCGTCTGTGATGTGTAACTACCTCTGTGTCTCTGTCTGTCTCTCCGTTAGTCTCTTTATCATTCTTATCCATCATTCAGTCTCTCCATTAGTGTCTCTGTCTCTCCAACAATTTCCCTGTCTCTCTCTCTTCCTTACACCTTCTGTCTGTCTCTCCATCCGTGTCTCTGTCTCTCCACCAATCTCTCTGTCTGCCTCTCCATCACTCTCTGTCTCTTCATAAACCTCACTCTCTCCATCAGTGTCCTTATCTCTCTCTCAATCGCCCTTCTGTTTTTCCATCAGTGTTTCTGTCTCTCCAACCATCCTTCTGTCTGTCTCTCCATCAATCATTCTTTCTCTTCATCAGTATCTCTGTCTCTCCATTAATTCTTCCTTTTGTCTCTCCCTTAATCATTCTGGCTGTCTCTCCATTAGTGTCTCTGTCTTCCCATCAGTGTCTCTGTCTCTCCAATAATCTCTGTCTGTCTCTCCATCAGTGTCTCTGTCTCTCCAAAAATCTCTCTTTCTGTCTCCCTATAAGTGTCTCTGTCCTTCATTATTGTCTCTGTCTCTCCATTAATCGCTCTGCCTTTTTCTCCATCAATGTCTCGGTCTCTCTATATTAATCCATCTGTCTGTCTCTCCGTCAGTCTCTGACTCTCCTCCAATCCCCCTTTCTTTTCAGCAGTGTCCTGTCTCTCCAATAATCTATGTCTGTCTCTCCATCACTCTCTGTCTCATCATAAACTCCACTGTCACTCCATTAGTGTCCCTTTCTCTCTCTTAATCTCCCTGTCTGTCTCGCTCCATCAGTGTCCCTGTCTCTCTGTCAATTTCTGTCAGCATCTTCATCAGTGTCTCTGTCTGTTTCGTCAGTCTTTGTCTCTGTCTATCAATCTGACTGTCTGTCTCTCCATCAATCTCACTCCCAGTCTCTCTCCATCACATTCTCTCTATACATTTTTCTTGCTCCATTTGTTTTCATTTCCATCTATTACCATTAATTTATATTCTGTTCTGTGTCTGTCTGTCTGTCTGTCTGTCCTCTTGTCTGTCTGTCTGTCTGCCTCCATCTATAAATCAGTGTGTCAGTGTGTTATCTATTTATTTTTTCCTATAAACTGTCTGACAGTCCCCCATCTCTCTGTCTCCCTCTCTGTCTTTAAGCCCTGCCATCATCGTTGTTGTCGTCAGTGTTGTTGTTCTGCTTTTTCACTCGGGCGAATCTTTTGGACGCCTGAAGGGATTTAGCATTTAAATGCGCTGCGTGTCAGTGGAGTGTTCACACAAACAACAATACCACCACAATGACAACCAGTCAGAGTCCAAATCAACCGTGAAACACACACACACACACACACACACACACACACACACAGAGTGAGAGCGCGTAGCGTCTGTCGCGTCCTGAGATTCCCTCTGTCTAAACAGTAAATCTGTTAGGAGTTAAAATACTTTACACCCTCTCTGTTGTGTAAACTAGATTAAAATGACAATGACATCATCATCATTATCATCATCTTTGTGTACACTTATACATGTATACACTGTGGGAGATAAAAATAAAACAGTTTCCTCTAGCCCCTTGGATTCAGTCATGTCCATAAGTATATGGACGGTGGCACAGTTGTCATATGCTTGCCTGTGCTTTCCTTATTTCTAAAAGTGTACCAAATTGTTTATTTTTTTTTTAACCTAATGATGGCCTCCTTCAGACAAATCTTACATTTCGTGCCACCCAATAAATAAGTGTATGATACACCATAATACTTAAGCAACAAACATACAGCTAATATACAGCATGGCGTTATATTTGTGCCTCGCCTTGTCGCCTTGTGTGTGAATGAGTGTGAGATTTGTGAGTATGTATGTTTGTGTGTCCTGCGATGGACTGGCACCCCGCCCAGAGTGTACCCCGTCTCGTGCCCCAAGTCTCCTAGGATAGACTTCACGTCCCCCACAACACTGCATACAGGATAAAGTGAGCGAGAAATATTTTTTTGATATGTACTCAAATAATTCTCTCTCTTAGTGTTAACCTAGCAGCTCAAAGCATGCTCTAATTGGCACATCATGTCACACCAAAGCAGGCCATTAGAGACTGGAAGAAGTTAATTCTGATTGGCTGTTTTACATAATGCGACAGGCAGCTCTACACACACACACACACACACACACACACACACACACTGATTCAGGCCTAAGAAATCACATCTGGGATTGGTAAATTTATATTTGATAGTGGAAGACGCGGGATTCAAAAACACATCTAAAGCGACAGAGAGATACATCAATCAGCCATAGCATCGGAACAAAATAAAATATTTTTTAAATATATATATATTGTATAGTTGTTCTTTACATATTCAATCAAGCCAGGGATAGAAAAGGGGGATAAAGCCCCCTGGCTCAATCGGGAAAAGGAGGCCAAGAAATCGCTTCAGCACCGCGAACAGCTCCAGTGCTCGTGTAAGAGGGGGAAGATGCATCACCTTGCCAAGGCTTGCAATGAATAACTGTCTACCATCCTGCTTTCACTGGCTGCCAATAAAAGGACAGATGACAGTTTTGTCCCTTTGACCACACTAAAACCCTCCTTCACGAAGCAAACTGACGCGGATGGGCCAATGCCAGGCTTCGACCGCATCCTCGACTTCAGGCTCCGACGGCACCTCAAGAACCCAAGGAACCGCACCCTCTGCACCTCCCTCCCTGACTCTCACCTCCCTTTACTTGTTGTCAATAACCTTTTAATTGTATGGTCATCGTATCATATTATAAACACCACATTGTGTATAGAAGAGGCATTTTGGATACAAACCTGCAGAAAGAAATATTTCGCTGAGTTTTTATTTTAGTTTTTTTTTTACAGAACGTCCTGGAGAGGTGGGATGTCTGCTACGACATGCAGTGGAGAACTGCATACTGGAACTTGCTGATGCTGATGCTACACTGGGGAAGAACTGAACATTTTGTTGGTTGGAATTTAAAGGACGCTTTTTAAGAAACTGTCTGATGTTCATAACGGCAAACAAAAATACTGTGACCTTTAATAAAATCACTACTGAATGTACAAGTATTTGTCTTCCCCAAAGATGATTAATAAACTTTTAAACAGAATCAGTTTGCTTGACACAGTGCTTGTGCTATTCAAATTCCTCTTGCAGGTACGTAATGCTAGGTGTTGTTGATTTGATAAGACGTGATGAATACTTTGCAAAATAAGTTGTGATGCCTGACTGATGCTCAATTGAAGGATTTCGTCATTCGCGGTTGAAGAATCTGGTTTGTTTTTCTCCCTAGGATTCCCGAACCAGATTCCTCCGCCCACCCGCCTACACACTCAGACACCTTTCTCACGAGAATAGAAAGCCTCCCCGAGTCACCGTGTTACCAGTCGTGAGAAGTGATGTGGTGTAGGCGGCCTATTCTTAGCGCTGGAGTTATTTGTGGAAATATTCGCACCACAAGCTGAGATGAACTGAAAAAAAAAACTTTTAAGAATAAAAATAAGACGAATGCATCTCACCTGTCATGAGCCAAACCTTAATTTACAAAGTACATAAAAAAAATTACGAAAAAATCTGTTCTATTAAAGCACAGCATCTTGTATATTACTTATACTGCACTGAACATGTATGCTAGTTTAAATAGCTAAGGTGTGCTGGCGTGTCTGACACCAGGACATTGGCCACAAATCCTTTAAGTGTTGTGGTTTAAGGGTGGGGCCTCCGTTGTTCAGACTTGTTATCGTCCGTTGCATCCCATCGGTGCTTGATCAGAGCTTGATATGGGTAGTTTGGAGGCCAGACTGGCTCTTGTGCACAACAAGCTGTGGTCCACTGGGTGCTCTGGTGCCTTTCTGCCCTGGCCAGCACTAACTTTTTTCAGTGGTGTGTGTGCTGCATTGGATTTCCTTTGTGAGGCTTGGGTGCCCATGACCCTGTCAGCAGTTTACTGTGTGTATTATTAAGCAATATCATACAAGAGTGAGTGCTGTTGTACTGAATATCTGCACGGTGGTGATTCAGCCAAGTGCTTGGCTGAACACATTACTTCTGAGGTTACTAGTGATATATACATCTGCTGTCCCATGTAGCTCTTGCATAGGTAAGGCATATAAAGAAAAAAAATACTGCTTAAAGTATTAAGAAACCGTCTATGTATAACATCTGCCGTACCTTTAAATGAGCTATTACCATAGAAACGATATTGTTTTACAACATGATATAAACCTGCGAGCTCTGCTGTAAAACACTTGGAATGACAGAGGCATGCTGTCATTGTTTGGCAGGAAGAAGACAAACTTCCGAAGCTCATAACTCTAACAAGTCTAGTGGAACGTTATAATAAAGATCATTAAAAGCCACATTCCATTCTCAGAGTCATACGGTGCCACCCGAGCGCTGTGGACATGTTGATAAAATGTTAATAAAATCCTAATGAAACCTTCTGGGCCATGAACTCGGTTACCTGGCCAAATGTTGTCATCACCTCCACACACACACACACACTCATTTCGTGGATGTATAATGAGGGAGTTAAGGAAGCCAAGAACGAACACGCTCATACACACACCATGAGAACATGAGAACAGAGCAGGGGCACAGCAGACAAAAGCGCCTTGTGATGATGTCACAGGTCCCCTAATGGACGGGAAGGCTGATGATCACTTTGCGACAACAGCTGCAGTCATGTAGTCACTCACTCACTCACACACACACACACACACATCAATCATCTCTCTCTCTTTTTTTGTGAGACCATCCAGCTTTGAGCTGAGCCTCTCAGTCTTAACCTTTGACCTTTCCATCGTGGTTCAGAGAGTCATGTTTCAGATTAAGAGAAGATCGAAGGTCTCCATGCGCTGAGTTGTATTTCTACATGTCGCAGACCAATATAATGGCCTGTTAATGGTGGACTACAGTTGGTTTCTGACTTATGAAGACTCTATTTTTCATTTTGGAAGCTAAGATGGTTTATACCGAACTTCAGATTTAAAATTTTAATCTTTTCCTGGGCTAGTGATACTAGCATGAAGCTAGGTGATGCCAATGAGACAGAGCTCCCACTAAGCCACGTGATCATGAGGATAAATAATTGACACTGTATAGTGTCCTGCATTGCCCCTGCTTTTTGAATATAAAAACACACTAGGATATAGCACACACTCAAAGTAGCAAAAAAGATTAGCTCACCACAGATCTGGTCACTTTCACTATATGTGAAGACACATTAAACAAACATTGAACTTCCTGAAGACACATTAAACCCTGCAGGTATAATTTGCTATTGGTGGTCAGGACCCTTGGGGATGAATTCTTGATGCACAATGCGGCGAATGTCAAAAAAAAAAAAAGCAGCACACATTTGAGATGGCGGGCTCTTCCATTGTAAAGTCGTACCCATACACCTAAGTTTTAACCATGGCAGCAATGTTTTGTATTGTTCTCTAATGATCATGCATTAGCTGAATGGTTCCGACATTTTTGGGGGGCAAGCTTGTTGAAGGTCTTCTTGATCTTCTTGTCTCATTGTGATGCACTTCCACTCTTGAAGTGAGTGTCACACTCAAAACACCTTAAACGACTCATTGGAGCATCGCTGTAAACTTGACAAATCATGTGAGTTATCTCTGTGGCAGATTTGCCCAGTTTGACACTAAATTTCACATTCGCTCTTTGTTCTAACTTGCTGTCCATGATGAAATAGCAGATGTGGTGACGTACAGTTAGAATAGCACCAGTCGTCAGCTCCTGATGTATACAGGACAATGTCTTTTTTCACGCTGACTTATGAAGCTCGGTGCTCCCCGTGACTGTGCATTTAGCCTTGTGCTGCCATCTGCTGGTGTGTTACAAAACTAGTCTCGGAACTTTTTGATACCACCTAGTAGTGTCAGGAACACACTTACAGAAGACTATAGAGTCCAGCACACTAAAAGTGGACCATAATGTCCAGCACCCACTAATATTACTGTAAACCAATAATAGTATTCTAATAGTAGACTAAAATGTCCAATCACACACTAATAGTAGACTTAGACAGAACATATACACTAATAGTAGCATGTAGCATCAGGAACACACTATAGTGTCCAGCAGATGCCAATGAGCAAGACCCTGTCTGGTCTAGAGGTGCTGTATCATAGCTGACCCTGCGCTCTGATCTAAGCTGGGATGGGTGAAGAGAAGCATTTAACTCTGCTGTAATGTATATGTGACAAATAAAGGCTTGGCTTAGCAACAACTAACAGTAGACTTGGATTTAGTAATGTCCATTAGCGACCATACAGACTATACAGCAAGTGTGTTATTAACGCATTTCACGCAATTCTGCATTCAAGGTTTGCTTTAAACAAAACAGTTTTAACACTTTTTAACTGTTTACTCATTTTAACTGTTTATGAGTCGAATCAAACATAGTAAACAGCTCATTTCTAAGAAACAACATCAAAAGAGCAGGATGTGTCTGTTTGAAAAGGATTACCAACATCTATTCATGCTCCTTGTGCAGCGTGTTATTCAGGATGAGCGAGACTGAGCAAGCTTTTGTTTCAGCACTTCCGCTATTTGAAATCACAATAATATGAAAGCATTAAGCAATCATGTAAAACAGCTCAAAACAACACGCTCATACACACACACCACATAGACACGCCCACATAATCAGCCATGCTGTGCTTTTCTGGTCCAATGTCAATGTCCAGCTACACCTGTCCACTCAGGTAAAATCAATTATTCAGAGCAACAGCAGATGATCCTGCTAGTTCAGGTTAGACTAGAACACACACACAAACATACACACAGTTCTGCTACACCTCATCTGAGAGGAAGAAGTCACTGATTGCCAGCAGGGTAATTTACTGTAGCACAGATATGCCGTTCTTCCCCACACTCCTCTTTCTCACTGTATATATACATATGGAGTGAGAGAGGAAGGAAATGAGAGCAGATTATGAGATCCACATCAGAGGATTTGCATGGGAAAAAAAAGGAGGAGGAAAATAAGAGAGATCTTAATGAAAGATTTCCAAGAACGAGTAAAGCCTCTGAGCACAGGATGGAAGAGCGGCAGAGAAAGAAAACAACCCGCTCACAGATGTTTAGAGAAACACAGAGAGAGAAAATGGAAAGAAAAATCTAAATTGCTCAGTTACCAAAAAATGGGGTTATTCGGAACGCGTTCTGACAGTCTAACAATCTATTGTATGGTTCTACAAAGTGCAACAGCCAAAGAACCCTTAGGGGGTTCCCTACAACAGAGCAATTCCTGGTCAGAGACAAAGAGAGAGCAAGAGAGAGAGAGAGAGAGAGGATGCCCACAGGGTACAATCCCATGTCAGAAATCAGACAATTGAGGAAGACATCAGCAAAAAAAGAGAAGAATAAAAAAGCACAAGACAAAAAGAAAGAACGGGGGTGACGATGAAATGACAGTAAGGAGATTATATGAGCTAAAGAAGGGGGGAAATGAATAAAGGAGAGAACAAAGAAAAGAAGAAGACATGGAAAATCATTTCTCAGGTGATAGCCCCCCTTTCATTCGAGCAACAAAGCAACACCAGACAAGTCATTCCCTCTGATTTCCTCCATTAAAGGGTCGATCAGTGAGATCCTCAGGAAGCTAATTATGTAACTAGGGTACAAAGTGTCATAAAACAACATGTACACACACATGCATCTTTTACATTTGTCTCAGGTGTTAAGGCACCTCATTAAAACTGATGAAAGTGTTCATGGTCACTGGTGTCACCTGCTTTTGTGGCTGTATGTCAGTGGATATAAAGCACTTATGTAACCTCATGAACAAGCCTGCCTTAGTTCCTCTCATCTCAAAGAAGCAGTCAAGCATTAAACAAGTATATCACATTTCTTTCCATCTCATATTGTGCTGTTCTATAAGGGCTCACTAGATCATCGATGTTTCTTAGCTACTGAGAACACTTTGTGATTGGAAACACTCCATTATGAGGTTCTAACATTGAGGCATAGACAAAAATAATATTGCTTCCAAGCAGAACCCTACAGAAGTGCATTTCTTTATCAAAATGTTTTTCAATCAGAGTGTTTCTCTAGTAGAATGGGTTCCTGTAAGGTTTCCCTCAGAGGAATAGACAAAGAACCCTTAAAAATTTGATGGTAGGTGCCTACAACAAAGCACTTTTCTTACAGAAATGGTTACAAGTAGAATCCTAAATGATTCCTCCAAAGACACACAAAAAAAGCCTTCAATATGTTCTATTTAGATGTGTTTTCTGTTGGAAGGGGGTTCCCCTTAGGTTTACCCCAAAACAAAGACCAAAGAACCTTTAAAAGGTGTAAGGCTCTGGACTACGGTTCGAAAGATCCCAGGTTCAAAGCCCGCAACCATCAAGTTGCCACTGTTGGGCCCTTGAGCAAGGCCCTTAACCCTCAACTGCTCAGATGTGTAATGAGATTTAAAAAAATGTAAGTCGCTCTGGATAAGAGTGCCTGCCAAATGTTTAGATGTTAGATATCATTGTATTTCCAAGTAGAACTATGAAGGGTTTATCCAGAGCAACAAATAGGGTTTCACAACAAAAGTGAAACCCTACTTGAACCATTTATGATAAGGAACACCTTTGTTTTCAGCCTCTACAAGGAGGGATAGCCAAAAACAATTTCTACTTAGAACTATAAAACTGAACATGTCTGTATCGGACAGTTTTTTTTACAAGATTCTATGCAAAACCAACCAGCGTGATTCCCTATCAGAAGGTTTCTTTTAAACAAACAGACAAAGAGCGCATTAAAATTTTAATGTCAACCTTAGAAAAAATTTTTTTCCTTACACAAGTGGTTCCAAGGCAATCCTTGTGGATTCCCCAAGAGACACAAACAAAACAACTCTAAAGTTTATATGTTAAACTTATCAGTAAAACTACCAAAATGGGTGAAACAGAAGATCAGTCAAAGAACATTTTTTTTGTATTATGCACAACCTTTAGAGTTCTCTTTGTTTATTTACATTTAGCAGACACTCTTATCCAGAGCGACTTACATTTTTATCTCATTACACATCTGAGCAGTTGAGGGTTAAGGGCCTTGCTCAAGGGCCCAACAGTGGCAACTTGGTGGTTGTGGGGTTTGAACCTGGGATCTTCTGAACCGTAGTCCAATGCCTTAACCACTGAGCTACCCCTGTCCCCTGTCAGTTCTCTGTAGGAACCTTCATCAGCATGTTTCTTTGTTAGAAAAGGTTCCTTCTAGAGGCACAAACAAAAACCCCTTAAAGGGTCTATGTAGAATTCTAGAACAAAGTGTTTTTCCTATAACTTGGGTTCCAAGTAGAACTGTTAAGGGTTTATCCAGGGTAACACTTGACAAAACGAGGTTCTGCGTGGACACCTTCCAGAGGTCCTGCATAGAGATATAAATACAGACAATAACACAGATAAATAAATGAAAAAAATAATAATAATAATTCTGTTTCGAACTGTACAACAGAGTGTTTCTCTGTCAGACAGGGTTGAAAAGTATTTTCCAAGGTTCTATGTAAAACCAACCAAAGGGTCTATTAGAGAGAGTTGCTCAGAGGAACATCGCAGGAACCCTTTACAATTTTAATGCAGAAGCCTACAACAAAAGGTCCAACAACAGAGCATTTCTCTTTTAAAAGGGTTCCAAGGATAAAGAAAGGGATCCATAAAAGTTCCATGTAAAAACAATTGAGGGGTTTTACTATCGACAGGGGTTCTCAGTAAAAACCACAAAGAAGGACCGCCCAAGAACCCTTTATCATTTTCTTAAAAACCAGAAAAGAATGCTTTCCAAAGAACCCCTGAAGTTTTTCTGGAAAACTCAAAGACAGAGATTTTATCCCTTCGAAAGGGTTGATTTTTTTAGTTTGTCCCTCAGAGGAACAACTGAAAAACTGTTAATGGTTCTGTCTGGAACTTTACGATAAATATGTTCAAAGTAGAACTCAAGGGAAGTGATGAACCCTTTAAACATTTATTTTCAGAATTTTAGAAATAACACTGTGACAGTAAGATGACCGAAACATTATTAACTCATTTTCTATTTTTATACTGGACATTTTGGTATGCAAGTTTTATCTGTGAGTGTCAAAGTCAGATGCACACACACACACACACACACACACATAGCAGGCAGCTGCAGTTGGTGCTCAGTGGTATTTAAATAGGTGTAGATGGATCGTTTGATTGGCACTTCCTGTCATCTTAGTACAGAGAGCGTGATACACACACACACACACGCACATATACATGCACATTATTCATCTTTTTTTTTTTTTGCTCCCTTTAAATGTGACCTTGTTCAACTGAACTCTGTGCACTCTCTCCCTCTGTCTCTCTCTCTCTCTCTCACACACACACACGGTATGATCTCTTCCATATATAATGTGGAACCAGGCTGTAAAGTGACCCAGAGCTCAAACCCAATCAATTTTAATTATTATCGCTTTAAGACGGAGACCGAGGTCAAGCTGCATACACATGAAATTATATTTCCCTGCCACTTCCACCTTCTCCAGCTGGAGCATTAAAAGCTGTGTGTGTGTGTGTGTGTGTGTGTGTGTGTGTGTGTGTGTGTGTGTGTGTGTGTGTGTGTGTAAAATGTATTACTGTATGTATGATGTGTGCGTCTTTACCTCTACACTTACCACTCTACATGTGTTATCAAGTTGCATGATGTCTCAGGGGTCATGTGACAAGACGGTCAGGTAATGAGGTGGTCACATGACATGGTGGTTGAGTGACAACATTGTCAAGGGACCAGATGGTAAGATGATCAGGTGAGGAGGTAGTCATATGACATGATGTTTGAGTTGTTAAGGTGGTCAAGTGACAAATTGGTCAGGTGACATGGTGGTCAGGTAACAAGATGGTCAGGTGACATGGTGGTTAGGTGATATGGAATAAGTAGTTGTGCGATGATGTGGTGAAAAGATGAATTCAATTTAATTCAATTTAATTAAATTTTATTTCTATAGCGCTTTTAACAATTGGCATTGTCCCAAAGCAGCTTTACACAATCAAAAGAATTATTTAAGTTTGTATGGAATGTGTGTATGAATCAAAATGGTCAGATAGCCCTGGTGAGCAAGCCGAGGGCGACAGTGGCAGGGAAAAACTCCCTGAGATGGAAGTAGGAAGAAACCTTGAGATCAACAGGGAACCCATCCTCATCTGGGTAAAACAGAGAGCAGGAATTGATCTGCATTCATAGTGTGTGTTAGTTGGCAGGCAGTTTAGCATAACAGTTGATGTTAATTGATGTTAATATGGAGTCCAGTTAGTTATTAAAAACTCAACTTGTATAAAGTTCCAGTCCTGAACTATCGACCAGTCAAGTCCTCAGAGAAACAGCTGCCAACACCAGTCGAGGCCAGAACCGTCTTCTAAGTAGAGAGAACCATCCCCAGACACGAGACGCATCCCAAAGAGACACACGGCGCATCCATGTGACGAGATCTCCAACCAGAAGCGGGGCATCAGGATGGGTCAGGCAGGTCCGGAGGGCAAAGGGAGTCGATGACATGGTCAGTTGATTGATAAGGTGGTCAGGTGACAGTGTTCAGGTAAACCAGTGGTTGTGATAAGGTAGTTTTTGGTGAGATGATCAAGTGACTAGGTGGTTGAGTGACAATGGGTCATATGAAGAGGGGTTACATGGGAAACTGATCAGGTAAACTGGTGGTTGTGTGAGAAGTTGGTTTTGTGACGAGAATGAGGTGGTCAAGTAACAAAGGGTCATATGAATGTGAGTTAGGTAGTGAGATGGGTGACAGATGAGATTAAGAGACAGGGGGGTTGAGTGATGAGGTGGTTAGATAGCACGGGGTCGGATGACTAGGGGGTTTTGTAATGAGGTGGTTGTATCTTGAGGTGGCCAATGGATGATGAGGTACAGTGACAGCATGGTCAGGTAACAAGGTGGTTGCATGATCAGGTGCTTGTGTGATGTGGTGGTCATTTCTGATGGTGAGGAGTCTTCCAGGTGATGAAGTGGTAATAAAATGGCTGGGTAATGGGATGGTCATGTGTTGAAGGGGTTCTGTGACAAGATGGTCAGATGACATGGTGGTCAGGTGATATGCTGGTTATGTAACAAGTTGATCAGATTACAAACGAGGAGTTTTGTTTGAAAACTTGTACAACAGTTTCTGCAGCAGTTTTTACAACGGACAACAGTCTATTGTCAAGGCGATTACACGACGAGACGCTCACGTGAAGAGGCTGTTTAGTGATGAAGTGCTCGAATGATTAGGCAGACTACTCTCGAGGCGATCACATGACGAGCTGACTGAATCACAAGGTGATGAAGTGATGAGGCGATCTAATGTCTGAACTAACGAGTGTTTAAGCAATCCAGTGAGTTGAGTGATAAGCCTTTTTAGCATTGAGGCAGTCAAATGATGAGGTGTTCGAGTGACCAAACGGTCTAGCATCGAGGCAGTTGGTTTCTGAGGCAATCGAGCGATGAGACACGGCCGAGAAACGAGGCGATTGAGTGATGAGTTGGTCTGACCTCAGCAGCCACAATCAATGTTTTAATTACTAGTGCTTTAATCCTGAAAATGAGGTCAGGCTGGTCAGATATGAAATTACTGCTACTGCCATTTCCACCTCATTGTTCTCAAATAAAAGCTGATGCCTATGCACAACTATACAATATAAACAGTGATGTATAGCGAAGGTCCTAAATTGGTATGTTTGTTCACATGCATAATCATTAGCATAAACAGACATGCACACCTTTCTTTATAAGGACTTATTTTGACTGTGACTTTCAGTTCCCAGCATCTTTTGTTGCTTTTTTACTTCACTAAATTCAAGTGTTGCTATTATTTCATTTTTCGCAGCCTGGCTAAAACACATGTTTCAATTTGCTTTTGTTTATTTTCATGTTAGCGCTAAAGCTGATGCTCCTGCCATAGTTCCTGGCCCACGGGCCATATTCCTGGTATTCTGCTTTATTTTTGTTTAGTACTTTAGGGACTTTTTTGTCACTGGAATTAAATAACCACATTTATGTGTGTGTGTGCGTTTGTGTGAAGGAAACACATGCAGATTTCATAGCGAGTGGAGAGTGAAGTGGTGTGGGATTAATTAAATTAGCATAAGGTAATTATGCTAATTGGCTTCAATTAGCCATCAGCGTGCACAGCTTGCGCGTCGCCACGCGTTTTATCATCAACGGCTCAATCGCTCATCTGTGATGTCATTATTAAAGCCATAATTATCTGACGGACACAGGGACAGATGGGACACGGAGTGGCTCTCCCTCTCAGAAGCTCTCGACATCTCTACATATCGCTCGATATCACTAAATCGGGTTCCAGATCAATGAAAGTGAGCGACGAGGAACCCTCGAGAACTTTAAATGGGAAGTGTTGTCTGGTTCCGACAGGTGGTGTTCTGAGTAATGATCCAAGGAGAAGCAATGATGAGGATGATGGTGATGGTGATGCTGGTGGTGGTGGTGATTAAGGTCTAATCAGTTCTCAAATTTGTGGAGAGGCTAGGCTACACTTTAGTACTGTAGGTACTGAGGCTTAGGACTTTAGAGTGTGTTTGAAGCAAATATGGCAACCGAAGCACCAAGGAGGCATACCGCGAAGGTACGTTCAAAGAAAGTACGACTTCCTGAAGGTTCAAAAAGAGAGATATTCCTACTTATGTTTCACTGAGGCATAAAATTTCTCGCGTTGCCTAAACGTCCCCCAGCAGAGAGTCCAAAGAGTCATTTTTTTTTACACTTTTTGTTCTTGGATCCTGCCTTAAGGATAACTTCACTTCCACTACAGGAGGCTTCAGGGGGCAAATAAACCCTCACACGCCAGTGAGTAGAAATGGTTTGCTAAGTTTGAAGGAGAGAACGATACTGCCGAGCCGAGTCTTTTGCTAATTTAGGATTTAGTATTCAAGGTACGTGGAAAAAAAAAATATGCTGTACATTTCATTTCCGGCAGAATTGTTCCCTTAATTAATTCTGTATTCAGTATGCAAATGAGGAAATGTTTTATTAACGACCACGACGCTCACCGCATGTGTACGAGAGAAATCTGGAAACACGATTTCAGCTCTGAGAAGTCTCCCAGGCGACCTTAAAAACGGAAACTCCCTTTTTTTCTGAAACCACACACACACACACACACACCACATGTAGGCAAGACACTGGGGAAATAGATGAGAAAAACACAAGGTAAAATGTTCCAGCGTATTTGGGTGGATAATGAGAGAGAAAGAGAGAGAGAGAGAGAGGAATGATGAAATGAGGGACGATTAGCCTACACGGAGCCAGTCAAAGGTCCCCCGCTCTCTCTCTCTCACTCACACACACACACACACACACACACTCACAAATGCATCACTAAAGCAAAGTTCACACACTTTACATGGACGGATTTCAAACAGCACCCACAGCGAGTACAAAGTATTAACAACATGCTAACAGAGCCAGCTAGCATCAGGGGATGTACTCACACACACACACACACACACACACACACACCACAAATGTCCTTACATACAGTACTGCACATTGAATTACAGTACACACACAACTACAGTATCTCATATCGCTTTTATTCAGGGAATTACTGTATTAAGAAACAAAAGCGTACGTCCAGTTATTATTGAAATGATAAAGTTTTTTATATAACGACGCATAAATATAAACCTGCTGTTATAGAAAACTAATCAACACTTTGCGACTAATCAGGATGTCGAAGTAAAAAGAGGAGCGATATGGACTATACAGGGAATTCAGTGAGTGAAGGAGGGATGGACTTGTGCACATGAGTGAAGATAAACGATGTAAAGCGGGCTCTTTATCTGCACACACACACACACACACACACACACACACACATGTAAGTGATTTGGAAGAGACAGAGGACAAAATTAAGTGAGTGCTATTCAAGAGACGCTGAAATGGGATTCTTTCCACGTGAAGTCAGCTCACACACACACACACACACACACACGAGCACACGAGCACACACAGTGCACCGAGAACACACACACAGATCTAACTCGTTATAATATTCATCATCTGTTATTTATGCCATGTCTTTCTGCCTGTCAGCTAGTGTAACGCTAAAAACTACCATAACTATCCAGCGATCTCATATTGCAGTATTAGATTTGATTTACAGTACCTTTGATAACTAATAAACTCCATGGAGCTTTAGGGTACTGATCAGCCATAACGTGAAAAGCACTGATAACCTCAATACAGTCACATCTGTCTGGGTGTTTGATGTCATTTCTCAAAGCTGATGTGCAGGAAGCAGGAAAAATGGGCAAGTGTAAGAAACTGATTGACTTCCACAAGGGATAAAATTGTGATGTCTAGATGAATGAGACAGAGGATCTCCCAAACGGAAGGTCTCTTTCAGCAGGATAACGCACCCTGACACACTGAAAACATGCTTCAAGAAGGTGTTGAAGGAGTTGCAAATTTTCCGGATACATGCAGGCTCCACCTTTCAACTACAGGACTTAAAGAAGAGACTACGAATGCCCTGGTATCAGATGGCACGGCACACCTACAGAGGTCTGGTAGAGTCCATGTCCTGACTGTTTTGGAAGCACAAGGTGGAGCTAGACCATATAAGGCAGAGGGTTTTAATGTTACAAATGATCGGGGCAGAACATTAGTTTATGAAATAGAGAATTGAAGTAGGATGATAGAGACAGAGGAAAAAAAATTTCATGTATGGAGTTTCTTCTACAAACTCATACTGAACTTCTTAGGAATTTGGGTTAACGCCAACTCCCCAGAAAATAAATAAATAAGTAAATAAATGAATGAAAATCCTTCCCAACAGTGTTTGACTGATGGTACTTTTAGTTAGTAACCTAGTAACCCAGTGTAAGGGTCTACCCAATGATGGAATCTTCAAAGCTCTTATCGAAGTCTCTCTGGATAAGAGCATCTATCAAACATCTATTTTATTACCATGAATTGTCAAGATTCTGCTCAGATTTCTCACCAAGTGAGCTAGATGCCTGCGTCTTTTAGATACCTGCGACTACAGACGTTCCTTCTGTAAGGCACACTTCTGTAATAAACATGATCATATATAGTGTAGTGCAGGGGTTGGATTTACAGTATACACATGTGAAAATCGTTCCTCATGCTCCCAGAACCAATTTGAGTCCTGGAATATACCTGTGCCATCAGGGAAGAAAACCACCATAGATAAGATAACCTGGTCATTCAGTACACTATTAAACATAGCTCTGATTTCCAATGGACATTTTTTTTTTACTATGCAACTACACCAAGTCTTTGAGTCAGAGTCGGGGGTAGCTCAGTGGTTAAGGCATTGGACTACAGATCGGAAGGTCCAAGGTTCAAATCGAATGACCACCAAGTTGTCCCTGTTGGGCCCTTGAGTGAGGCCCTCAGATGTTTCAAAAACGTATGTAAACATAATGTAAGTGCTATCCTACAAGATTTTTTAACAATTTGGACATTTCTTAAGATCTAAACCCAATTCCCTATATATATATATATATATATATATATATACATATATAAGTGGGAGAACTTGCACAATTGGTGGCTGACCAAATACTTTTTTGCCCCAGTGTGTATACGTACGTACATATGGAATGTATATAGGGTTTGCTTGGCGCAGGTCATTTGAATAATTTGCCCCTTCAAAGATAAATACCTTTTTGGCCAGCCAGTGTATTATTTAGTAGTTTAGTGCACAGCGTTGGATGGATAGTGGATGTGCTGTCTCTTCCTTTAAGGGTTTATTTATTAACCTTTTTTTGTTTAGTTTTTTGATGGCTATGGTTCCTCCCCAACTGCAACGTATGGTAGTGAAATTCCTCATGATCTTCATACAATTTCGAAATTGTAGTGGTTCAAGATCCCATTCAGGGAGTGTAGGAAATGTGTTCTAGACACAGCTTTATAATGTTGTTGTTGGTCTTTCGACTGCTCCCAGCAAGGAAAGAGAGAGAGAGAGAGGAATGATGCCACAGCGGAATATCCAGTCCACACTACAACTTGGCATAGGTTTTTACGCCGGATGCCCTTCCTGTTGCAACCCCTGCCATTTTATCCGGGCTTGGGACCAGCACTGTATCCAGTGGCTGGGGGGTTTGAGCACTGGCTGGGAATCAACCTGGGGCTTCGAACCAGTGAGTGCCCTTAGACACAGCATTATAATAATATATAAAATATTATAATTTATATTATATTGTAGCGTTTTTACGCCGGGAAGAATGCTGGAGAGACGAGTGAGCTTATTTGCTACCCAATGCAATGGCTGGGAGTACTTTATTAAGCACACAGCATGTAAGGCATGAGCAGCACCTTCACTCAGGAGCCTACATCCAATTCAGCACTAGCTTGAACTAGAGCACATTTCACACGTCACACACCCCTCACACAAACAGGGCCGAAGCCACCAACCCAAACACCTTTCCCCAACATGGTGAACACACACCGACATCCCCGCAAGGCATGCTGGTCGTCAGCCACCGGCCCGCCCACGCCACACTGCCCCCACCCGAGCTGTGACCATCCCTGGTCACCATGACGAACTCCGTTTCGGAGGCGTGGAGGCGGTCGGCGCTGGCGGTGGGAACGCCGGCGTCCTTTGGCAGGTGAGGAGTGAACGCGAATGTAGTCCTGAGGCGGTCCGGCGTCCAGAGTTCGATGGTTCCCCGGCGTGCGGCTGTGGAGGCGCAAGACGGTCCCGGTGGGGCAAAACTCGTGCCCGCCCTGCCAACCGCACCCGGTAGATGACATCGGAGAGCCGAGCTGGCTGTGAGTGTCCACGCCCATTCGCCTCTTCTGCCTGGCGATGGGCGGTTCACAGTTCCACAACCCGTGGGAAACAGTGGAGCCGGTGTCCACGAGCGCCCGCAGTAAGACGCCGTCCGGCACACAGTCGATGTAAAGCCCCGCGGGGCTCCCCAACCGTCCACCCGGCGCTAGTTTAGCGGCTGCTGGTGTACGCTGTCCCTCAGGCCTGAGAACGTTGAAGCGGTAGTCCGGCTGTCCATCAGGCCTGAGAACGTTGCAGTGGTAGTCCGGCGGTCCCTGGCCTCGGCGTCGTCGCGGAATCTCGGAAGCGGTGTCGAGGCCTAGCCGCGACGGGTAGCCCTGTCCCCGGCTAGGTTCACCTACCAAGCGCCACTGAGCTGCGGGCGGTCGCTCGGCTCCTTCGCCGTAATGTGCCGCCATTATGGGCTCAGCGCGCTCGACCTCGCGCAGCGCCTCCTTAAGATCACCCGCTTCGTCGCCTCGCTGCGAAACGTCGGAGAGCGAAACGTCGCAGAGCTGCTCGTTGCCTAGCCGCGACGGGTAGCCCTGTCCCCGGCTAGGTTCACGAACCGAGCGCCACTGAGCTGCGGGCGGTCGCTCGGCTCTTCCGCCGCGATGTGCCGCCAATATGGGCTCAGCGCGCTCGGCCTCGCGCAGCGGCAGTTCGCTTTGCCGGCTAACAGCGCACGGAGCTGTCTCTTGCTCCGGCTCTTGCGCAGCGCCAGCCTCGGCCCCGAGATCCAGCGCCGGGATTTTCTGCTTCCCGCTCCGAGTTGGTTGACGTGGTGTGCTCGCGCTAGCTCCGCCAGGAAAACGCTTCTTCTGCGCGAGTAGTCGTTCCGCTACTCGGCGGCCCGCTTGGATTTTCAGAAGGTCCTCCTTTGTGCGCTCAAACCCGTTATTCTCCATCCCACTTCTGACACCAATGTAGCGTTTTTACGCCGGGAAGAATGCTGGAGAGACGAGTGAGCTTATTTGCTACCCAATGCAATGGCTGGGAGTACTTTATTAAGCACACAGCATGTAAGGCATGAGCAGCACCTTCACTCAGGAGCCTACATCCAATTCAGCACTAGCTTGAACTGGAGCACATTTCACACGTCACACACCCCTCACACAAACAGGGCCGAAGCCACCAACCCAAACACCTTTCCCCAACATGGTGAACACACACCGACATCCCCGCAAGGCATGCTGGTCGTCAGCCGCCGCCCCGCCCACGCCACAATATTATAACTTTATATATAATATAAGGTATTTACTGGTTGTCCATTTGAGTGAATAGAGTTACAGATCTGTCCTCAGGGTTCACCAGATGAGCACAAACACTGGACAGATCTCACCGAAAAGGTTCCAGCATTCGGTAGTGTGTAGAATGCTAGCACAGGGGATTTCTCTCTCACTAAAGAAGCCAAGTAGACTAGCAATGTGTGTGTGTGTGTGTGTGTGTGTGTGTGTGCTGGAAAAGCCATGGAAGTGTCAGTGGTCTGTCTGGCCCTAATTTTTCAAACTGGCTACTGAACACACACACACACACACACACACACATTCACACAAATACACACACTTTCATTATCCCCCACGATGTGGAAGATCGCTCTTCTGTGACCATTGCATTTAACCACCTACTGCACATTCCATCTTTCTTCCACAAGCTGGTGCTCCAATCTTACTGTCTGTCTGTCTGCCTGCCTGCCTGTCTGTCTGTCTGTCTGTCTGTCTGTCTGTCTGCCTGTCTTCGAATTTGTCTATAGATCAGTATGTACAGTATGTCTGCCTGTCTTTCTGTGTCTGTAGTCTTTATATTTTGTGTTTGCTTGGCTTTTACGTGTTTTCTGCCCGTTGTGCAGTCTGTCTACCTGTCTGTCTGCCTGTCTGTCTGCCTGTCTGTCTGCCTATGTTTCCTTTATTCTGCCTGTCTTTCAGTCTGTCTGCCAATCTGTCTATACCCCATGCACCACCCCCCTTCCATTTTACCCATTATTTTCCTCTTCATGTTGCTCTACACACCACAGATCTTCGTAAAGTAAAAATACAGCTCGCTCGTCACACGTCTTTAGTTTTTATTCAGACATTTACATGTTTATATTTTTAGCTTTTGTCTTACTGAGATTTGTGTTAACAGACGCAACGGGAGACCGAAATTCCTTTTACAGCCTGTATTTGGAGAATAAAGGATCTGACTCACACACACACACACACACACACACACACTTACTCACACACAGAGGGCCTTTTCAGCTCTTGGAGTTGCTCCAGTCTGAGATCATGTTGTGATGGTTGCTGTTCATTCCCAGAACCGCAGACCTCCAAGAGAGCGACAGTGAGGAATTCTCCACTTAGCATCCATAATTCAAATCTTTCTTTTTTTTTTATCGCGCTAACTATAGTTTGAGATACCCTTTACAGTTCTAGTTTTAGAACTTGGGCTTGGGGTCAAAGGTCAGTGTCAGGGTCATGCTTTGTAATGTATGACCGCCGTGCTGCAGCTGAGGAGTAGCAGAGTCTAACCACAAGCAGCAATCACTGGGTCCAAGCATTTTTTATAGCTGACTAAATGTGCAGATGCCTTAGATTGGATATGTTGTTGTACTCAAGCCTAATGTTTAAATAAGTCGCTACCAGTTTCTGTGCACACTCTCTATGCCCAGGTCTGTCTTATACCCCCTTTGGCTTTCAGTACATTTATCTTGTGTCGTCTTTAGATGTCTGGTAATCTGAGAACAGTCTCTATTTGCTTTTACGTGAACCCTAGTCCTAGTATGTGATCCATGTTTTTTTGTTAGCTTTTGTTAGCTTTTCCAGCATTCTCACCTTATGTTAGGAAACTGACCAATGAAAGGAAAGGGGGTGGAGATATTTGGTAAAAAAGAACCAAATTTGATGGCCATACCGTCCAGTTAAAACCTCCCCCCAAAAAACTATCCAGGCACAATCTACTGTACGAAGAGCACTCAAGTCAAACCAGGACTTGTGAGGACAATTCCGATGAACATTTAAAGAAGGTTTTGAAACGCTTAGCTGCAGTAAAGTTTTTCATCAGTGCAAATGTATCTGTATATCTGTGAATTACAATCCCCCGGCCGACGTTGCTCGAAGCCCACTGCAGTCTCTTCCACAATCGCACAAAGTCCCAGTTTGACTTGAATCCGGCTTATAGTATCCGAGTCTGTATTTATTCCAGTTTGTTTGAATTTGAACTTGATGTGGCGTGGCCTAAACCAGATTTTTGTTTCATCAGAAACACAGCAGCCAGTATGTATCCATGAATTCCACAATCGTCATTAATACTGTATTTCCAACATGAATAGCTAAAGAACCAATGTAGCAGGTCTGGGAGTTCAACCTCACAACCTTGCGGAGGGTTAGAGGGTTAGCAGCGGCAGCAGCTGTCAGTCTAGGCCAGATCGTCTTTCATGTCTTATTAAAAGCTGACCATAGGAGAGAGAAAAAGCAGAATAATCTTCAAAGCCCTTTCCTCTCCTCCCGCCTTTGCGTTTCCCCCCGAATCTTATTAAAGAGCGACTCTATGGTGATGCTGCAGCTCAGACTATAATAAGGCAGCTAATATCTGATTCGAACCTACAGACAGACTCAGGAGGACCAGTGGGGTTTAAATGTAATAAAATCACTCGTGACCAGTCTTTGGCAGGAATCATTTCATTTATTATAAAAAAAATATATATATAATTTCTGAAACAAGAATACTTTTCTTCCAGCATTGGTTGGCTTAAAAAAATAACATGAGCTAGTGGCTTATTTAAGAACATCTACAAACATCTCGTAATCTACGCCTTAAAGGTGTATATACATTTACAATTTCTTGTCTGTATATATTATTATTATTATTATTATTATTATTATTATGTCTTGTCTCTCTCACTCTTTTCTCACTCCCTTTCTCTCTCTCTGTCTTTCACTTGCTTTGTCTCTTTGGGTCTCACTAAATCTCTCTCTCTATCTGTCGCTTTCTCTTTCTTTCATCTGTGTGGATCTACCTGTTTAGCTCTCTCCATCCTCCTGCCTCTCTCTCTTTCTTTCTCTCTTTCTGATTATTGTCCGTCTGTCTGTCTCTCTCTCTTTCTGTCTAACGTCTCCTTGTGTCTCTTTCTCTCCATCTCTGCATCCTTCTCCTTCTCTCTCTGACTTTTTTAGTGTCTTCGTCTCTTTCTTCGTTATTGTCGCTCTGTCTATTTCTCCTTCCTTCTCTCTCTCTCTCTCTCTTCCTCTCTCACTATCTATATTTCAGTCACTCTCTCTAAAATGATTTTTGTCTTTCTCTCTTTTTTCTCTCTGCCTCTCAGTCTGTTTCTCTCTCTCTCTCTCTCTCTCTCTCTTCTCTCCATCTTTCTCTCTATCTCTTTCCATCCATCTGACTTCCTTTCATTGTCTATCTCACTCTATATAATCTTTCACTCTCTTGATCTTTTGGCATCTCTCTCTCACTGTCACAAAGTTATCCTTTTTTCTTTCTCTTTCACAACTCAATCGTCATGCTTTTTCTCCGCACCATCATACCATGGTGACAGGCATTTTCACAACATGGGCATTTAGACACCACACACACACACACACACACACACACACACTGTGTCTTCCCGAAGGCTTTCTACATTTTGACTGAACAAAACACTGATTGTAATGGCACCTTTTGGACCGTTCTGAACACTTCATTTCCACTGAAAGAAAGAGAAACAGGAAGACATACAGAATTCACACACACACACACACACACACACACACACACAGCCTGTTTCACTTCCCTTTTGGGCTTTAAACAAGCTTAAGCTGCTATTTGTGGAGAGAAACGACAGTTTTTACAGCCACCACTTCCTGTGAGAAAGAGCAAAACAAATACTAGAAAGACATTAAACACAAAGCAGGAAGCAGAACTGTCTGAAGATTCAATTAAATTTCGTGTTAACTGTGTAATTGATGAACAGCGCCGTCGCATCCGAAAGCACAAAAGTCTCCGCGCATGAAAAGTCCCTTTGTTCCGAGCGGTGTGAATGTGGGACGTCGATACCAAGCACTGAGCCGCCGCTAATGAATTACACCAGAGCGCTGTCAGATCCTGCACCCTGATTGGTCAGGAGGTACTGATTAGTTTTCCAGAACAGCAGCTCTGACAGTGGTGCAGGTTCATGTATAGTAATGTGCTAGGGACGTTCTGGGACGACATTGTTTCTATGGTAACAGTTTACGCTTGTAATTCAATGTAACTATAAATTGATACAAAACTGACTATAATAATGCTCTATAATGAAAAGAAATAAGTTTGGCTTGTTGGCAAATTGGCAACTTCAGGAAACTCGAATGCAACAACAATTATTTTCTCACAAGAGCGCACACAGTCCCTGGTCCTTTCTTATACACACTGTAATGTAATATACAGCATTTTAAATATGGAAGGAGGGCAGAGTCTGTGCTCCAGAGATAAACGCTGTCTCATGGGAAGCAGTGTCAGGGCAATTATTTCATTCCATGGTGGACTGCTATGCTGATGAAAATAAATAAATAAATATATAAATAAAATAGTAATAATATTACAATATAGGGCACTGGTGGCTCAGTGGTAGGTGTTTTGTCTGATGTACAGAAGGGCCTGGGTTCGATTTCATTTAGATTGGGTGATTGTGTAGGCCAGGTCATCTGATGCAGCACTCCATTACTCTCCTTCTTGGATAAAGCTCTTAAATAACCTAGAGGTTACTGCAAAATGACCTAAATGTAAAATGGTAGCCATGCAGGTCAAGTGTGATCTCAATTTTGACTAAGGCACCAACAGTGTCACCATAAAAGCATCACCACACTGTCATTCAGGAACTGTCTGTTCACCTTCTCTATGTCGAACAAAGATATGGCCATTATAACAAAGTTTTAAATTTGGACTCATCTGACCAAAGGACAGTTTCCCACTGATCTAATGTCTAGTCCTGATGTTTCCAAGCTTTTCTTTTTGCAGAAATAGTAGTGCAATATTTTAACAGCCTCAAAAGCAGATATATATATATAAATGAAAAAAAATTTGCAAAAAAAGAATTTGATTATGGTGTTAGTGTGGCGATATACACTCACCTAAAGGATAATTAGGAACACCATACTAATACGGTGTTTGACCCCCTTTCGCCTTCAGAACTGCCCTAATTCTATGTGGCATTGATTCAACAAGATGCTGAAAGCATTCTTTAGAAATGTTAGCCCATATTGATAGGATAGCATCTTGCAGTTGATGGAGATTTGTGGGATGCACATCCAGGGCACGAAGCTCCCGTTCCACCACATCACAAAGATGCTCTATTAGGTTGAGATCTGGTGACTGTGGGGGCTATTTTAGTACAGTGAACTCATTCAAGAAATGTTCAAGAAACCAATTTGAAATGATTCGAGCTTTGTGACATGGTGCATTATCCTGCTGGAAGTAGCCATCAGAGGATGGGTACATGGTGGTCATAAAGGGATGGACATGGTCAGAAACAATGCTCAGGTAGCCCGTGGCATTTAAACGATGCCCAATTGGCACTAAGGGGCCTAAAGTGTGCCAAGAAAACATCCCCCACACCATTACATCACCACCACCAGCCTGCACAGTGGTAACAAGGCATGATGGATCCATGTTCTCATTCTGTTTACGCTAAATTCTGACTAACAGAAATCGAAGCTCATCAGACCAGGCAACATTTTTCCAGTCTTCATCTGTCCAATTTTGGTGATCTCGTGCAAATTGTAGCCTCTTTTTCCTATTTGTAGTGGAGATGAGTGGTACCCGGTGGGGTCTTCTGCTGTTGTAGCCCATCCGCCTCAAGGTTGTGCGTGTTGTGGCTTCACAAATGCTTTGCTGCATACCTCGGTTGTAATGAGTGGTTATTTCAGTCAAAGTTGCTCTTCTATCAGCTTGAATCAGTCGGCCCATTCTCCTCTGACCTCTAGTATCAACAAGGCATTTTCGCCCCTAGGAACTGCCGCATACTGGATGTTTTTCCCTTTTCACACCATTCTTTGTAAACTCTAGAGATTGTTGTGCGTGAAAATCCCAGTAACTGAGCAGATTGTGAAATACTCAGACCGGCCCGTCTGGCACCAACAACCATGCCACGCTCAAAATTGCTTAAATCACCTTTCTTTCCCATTCTGACATTCAGTTTGGAGTTCAGGAGATTGTCTTGACCAGGACCACACCCCTAAATGCATTGAGGCAACTGCCATGTGATTGGTTGATTAGATAATTGCATTAATGAGAAATTGAACAGGTGTTCATTATAATCCCTTAGGTCAGTGTATAAGCAATTCAATAAATAGATTGTGTTTGATTTGATTAACTGAATTGATGGGTCAGTTTTCGATTCACAATTGATTCACTCTTTTTAAATTATTTAGGTAAACTTACAAACATTAAACTGTCTAAAATTCCTATTGAATATATATATATATAAGTGCTTCCAACTTCTGCAAAATACATGCAGAATTTACAAGATTATGGCCTCTTTGTGTTCTTCTGACTTTATGTGACTTCTTTACTGCCACCTACTGGACTGGAGTGTGGAGCAGAAGATCAGCAGTAAAATTTTCGCTCTATATGAGTAATCTACAACACAAGCTACTTAGCATTTCAGTATGTAGTGGAGTCTATTAAATCAAACTCAATCGAAAGGTCAACTCTCACTGAAACTTGTGATATGTATTGTACAGAAACAGACTCTGAGATCCACCTTTGACAGAAAATACACCTCTGTAGCCTGAAAGAAATAAAAAAACATGCAGTTACCGATATGATTCATGCCATAACTCAGTCTCCTGGCTCAATCCATTATTAACAAGAATTTCAATTACCGAAGACCATGGGCCAAATGAGCAAAAAGTGAACTCACACGCCTGAAGGCGCTTCATCACCAAAACCCCAGTGACTGGAATCGCAAATATTCAATCACAAGATAAAAGACGCGGTATGAGTAATCTAATCCAGCTGCACAATTCATTATGCACTGATCCCAATCAGAAACATCCTGACTGTGTGTTTCTGAAATGAGTTGTCCTTAAGGATTAACACAAATGCTGATACATATGGATGAAAAGGGGGATAAAATGCAGCGTTGTTTATGCATATTTGATAAAATGAAGGAAAACTGGATAAAATGCGTTTAATGTTTAACAATGTACTTCATTCATTCTTACCTCGTTCATATCAGACACATCGCCAATTTTAATGACTAAAATTAAAATCCTTACTAAAACTAAATATCATAAGCACATGTTGAATATGTATTCCGCTTATACCTTACTTTATTTAGTCACATGACTAGAGTTGATTTGTATTGTTTGAGACAGAGACAGAACACCTTTTAACTGAAGAAGAGTTCACACAGGACAGCAAATTTATAAACTATTTAGGACAGACTGTCACTTTTAATTCCGCGCAAAAAAACAACCTTTTACTGGCAGAGACAGTATTGTTTAAAAGAGATGCAAATCTGAAATTGTTAACATACCAAACACCACCTGAAAGGTGTTTATACCTGGAGTTATCTAACGAGGGTTCTCCCAGGGATTAGTGACATATTGGCATTGATCTTAAGTGTGTTTTACATTTTAATGGCACCATGATCGTGATGATTTACTTTTTATCTTTATATTTATTATATTTAGCAGTTTACTGTTTTGAGCCTTAATGACAGGTTACTTGAAGTGAATGATTTATAAATAATAATAATAATAATAATAATAATAATAACAACAACAACAACAACAACAACAAACACAGAGTTCATAAAGGGTTCTTCTCTTCCTAAACAGGTTCTGTTAGTCACCCTGTCTAACAGGTGCTAGAATTAAACTCTCTTTTCCGGAGAGTGTGTAACCAACAGGAAACATGTGTCCTCATTGAAAGGTTAATTAAGGTTGAATACGGCCACACCTGATGTTTGTGCTAAGTTGTACTTCTTTCGTCTTCAACCAAACACTCCTTGTTTAAAATTGATTATTACATCCGGCACATGACTGTTAATAACATCACTTTTACTCAACATTTTGATTTTAGCATAACACCGGGCTCTTAGGCCAGGTATTGTTCACGCCCTCCTCACCTCCGACTGCTGTGGATTTGTTTGCTCTAACGAACCGTGTTTTATCTCATTGTGGCGCTTCACATCACTGCTTCAATTAGCACCACAGTTCTGAGCGTATAAGGCAAACTGGTTTTAAACTTCCTGTAGGAAGAATAAACATATGTTAATCTGTCCATTCATCTTTTGAAGTTTTCAGAAGTTACATGAGTTTATTTTAGGGAGTAAGCCATGCTGTGTCGCGCGTTTTGTTTGTGTTGCGTGAGGATTTGGGTGCTTTGTAGGGATATTATGATTGTTTCTGTATCTTCCGCATACTCTGTGTATTTACGGCAAACTATCGCATTGATTGGCTCTTTTGAGTGACATGTACAGCCACGCCCACTTCAAGGGCAAAACCACTAAATTCTGCACAAAAAGCGATGGCTGCTGTGAGGTAATCCGGCACAAGACTGCTCATAACTTCCCTTCTACCCAACATTGTGATTTAATTTATGGCACGGATTAAACTTCAGGCAAATCCCGAAGGAGTGTCAAAGTTTCATTAAATACTGTAGAACCAGTTTTGTGTGATTCTGTAACATAATAAGTGGGACAGACATACAGACATACAGAGATACAGACAAAATTTTTCGGGGGAGGACTGGTTTCTGGTCCTCCAGTGGATGAAATGTAAAGATATCATTGAAAGAGCGAATTCTGGCCAGCATGCAGACAAAACCTTTCTGTTATATAGATAGATAGATAGATAGATAGATAGATAGATAGATAGATAGATAGATAGATAGATAATGATATGGGCATCATGCTGATCTCTCTCTCCCTCTCTCTCTTTCTTTCTCTCTTGCTGTCTTTTTAACAAACAAACAAACAACATCCAGAGGGAAGCGCCTTTGTACAAACCCAGGATCCTCCATCACACTTAACCGATAGATAGATAGATAGATAGATAGATAGATAGATAGATAGATAGATAGATAGATAGATAGATAGATAGATACTGATGTGGGCATCATGCTAAATTCTTTCTGTCTTTTAACAAACAAACAAACAAACAAACAAAGAAATGACATCCAAAGGGGGGTTTCGCTTAATAGACAAAACAAACAACATCCACTTGTACAAGCACTCTTGTCTATAATAATAATCATAATAATAATAATAATAATAATATTTTTTATTTATATACTGTAGCGCCATTCCAGAGCTCAAGGACACTTTACAATGAGTAGAAAACAGTCAACAAACAGACAAAAAAAAGATAGATAGATAGATAGATAGATAGATAGATAGATAGATAGATAGATAGATAGATAGATAGATAGATAGATAGATAGATAGATAGATAGATATTGATGTGGGCATCATGCTAAATTCTTTCTCTCTTTTAACAAACATACTCCTGCAAAAACAATCGAACAAACAAATAAACAAACAAATGACATCCAGAGGGAATTTCGCTTAATAGATAGATACTGATGTGGGCATGTTGATCTCTCTCTCTCTCTCTCTAGCTGTCTTTTTAACAAACAAACCAACAAACAAACAAACAACATCCAGAGGGAAGCACTCTTGTACAAACTCAGGATCCTCCTTTAACAGACAGATAATAATAATAATAATAATAATAATAATAATAATAATAATAACAATAATAATAATAACAATAATAACAATAATAATAATAATAATAATTTTTATTTATATAGCGCCATTCCAGAGCTCAAGGACACTTTACAATGAGTAGAAAAGAGTCAACAGACAAACAGATAGATAGATAGATAGATAGATAGATAGATAGATAGATAGATAGATAGATACAGTAGATTAAAAAGTTTTAGGTGGCCTGGTTTGGGATTCCAGCTGCACCAACCCTACATGGGCACACGTGTCAGGATGTCAGGCTGTGTGTGTGTGTGTGTGTGTGTGTGTGTGGACTCACGCTGCTGTTCTCTCCCGTCCAGTGGACCATCGCCTGGTTGTGCGCCGCGTCTCCTTTCAGCACGAACGAGCTGCTGGTGAGAGCCGCCTCGGCCCCGTGTGGTGCCGCTCCGTGTGGTGCCGCCGCCGCTGCCCTGCCGAGTCTTCGCGGTGCCGCTCCGCTCTGCTGCCCTTCATCCTCCTCATCCTCCTCCCCCGGACCCTGAGCGCGGAGGAGCAGGCGCGGATGCTGCTCGTCCCTCCGGTTCGGCACGCCGACACCCCCGCCGGAGCCGCTGCACAGAGCCCCGTGCACAGAGATGATGGTGATGATGATGATGATGATAATCCACACCAGCGCGACGAACAGGTGCGCGACCTGCGCCATGACGCGCGCCCGGGTCTGTCTACCTGCGTGCGTGCGTGTGTGTGTGTGTGTCTGTGTGTGTGTGTGTCTCTCTCTAAAGCCGCGGAGGACCGATTCACGGGGAACAACTGAACGGCAGCTCTTCACTGAGAGAGAGAGAGAGAGAGAGAGAGAGAGGAGCGGTGATGTCCGCGTGCCAGAAGGAGAGAAACCGGGAGTACCGGGCTGCCATCTGCTGACAGGCGCGCGCTCAGATCCCGTCTTCAAGTGGAAAGGATGAAAGTGAAAGGAAGGAAGGAAGGAAGGAAAGAGTTGTATTTTATTTATACAGAGCTTTGAACAACTGAAGCAGCTTCACAGAATCACAGAACTGAAAGAAGTTCACAAGTGTGTTGTAATATTTATACATCATAAAGATCAGTGTGTGTGTGTGTGTGGGGGGGGGGGCATACCCTGAGGGGGGAACAGGAGGGGAGGAAGGGAAGTATAAAGAACAAAAAGCATGGTGGGAAGAGAAAAAGAAAGAAAGAAAGAAAGAAAGGAAGAAAGAAAGAAGGAAAGGAGGAAAGGAGGAATGAAGAAAAAGGGAAGGAAGGAAAGAGGGAGTAAAAAACAAAAGGATGGTCCAAAGAAAGAAAGAAAGTAAGAAAGAAGGAAGGAAAGAGAAAGAAAGGAGGAATGAAGAAAAAGGGAAGGATAGTCAAAAAGGAAAGAAGGAAAGAAGGAAAGAGGGAGTAAAAAACAAAAGGATGGTGGAAACAAACAAAATTCGACCTCCACCAAGACAAAAATTGTAAGTGTTAATTCATAACAATTACCAGCATTTCTTTTGAAATATTTTTGTTACATATTAGAAGAAGAAAAAACTGAAACAGAAAGCAATTAAAGGAATATCTAAAATCCTTATAAAATGACATCATAAAAAAAATAGTGATTTAGTTTTGGTACGTTAAAGCCTGGAAATTAAACAAACTATATCTATATATAATACCCCAAAATATTGTGTGTGTGTGTGTGTGTGTGTGTGTGTGTGTGTGTGTGTGTGTGTGTGTGTGTGTGTTTTAAACCTTCTACAAGTGTAAAAGCTGTGTTTAAGTATTGGTTCTAGTGCAATTCTTGTGTTTTCAACTAGTGCAAAATTTTGCTTTTGCTCATCCATGCCAGCTGTGACAAGACACCAAGTCATAATAATCAGTTCATTTGAACAATTTATAAAAACTACTGAGGTATAATAACGAGTTACTAAGTCAGAAGTGGATTTGTCATAACGACAAAATATTAAGTAGCAAAGTAATGAGATACCCTGTCATAATTAGTAGTCGAAATCATAGTACTGCAAGTCAAAATAACGAGCTAATTAAGTAACGCAATGATTTAATCTTTAAAAAATAATTTATTTATTATAGACCAAAGAGCTTTCTTTTTACTGTAAGTTACTAATTATCTACACAAACCTTACCTTTTAAAAAAAAAAAAAAAAAAAAAACCTGAATAACAGTAACTCTCAGCAAAGCACACATCGCCATCTAGTGGCCTGAATTGCCCTTTACAGAGTGACGACATGGCAAGGTAAAAAAAAATGACAAAATAAAATCTAATAAAAAGGTGTATGTATGAATGTATCGTTTTTTTTTAACAATGACATGAATGTCAGAAACATTTCTGTCAGAAAGGTTTCTGAAGAAAGGGATCTTTTCCAGAATTCAGCCACCATGTAATAAGATTTGCTCAAGCACTAACAACCTTAGCCTTAATTAGAAATGTATAATTTTTCTAAAAGGGCATCAGAAGGCCATTATGCTCTCAGGATCTGACATCTCTTATGTTTTTTTTTTCCTTTGAGTGTAAACAGAACACTCCAATGTCCCTTTCTTTTCCATCAGCTACCAATCCTGGGATTTAAACAGTGTACAAATCGGGACACGGTGCAGAAACATAAAAGCACAATATTCTGTTTATCAGAATCGTGCCCAACATAACCGATGCTAAAATTTCTACCTCAGCATGGCAGCCCTCTCTATTACATGACATGGAGAGGCTCTGGCGTCCCACAAGGCTGAGTGGTCAGTCCGCTTGTATTGTTTTATATAAGTCCAGTTTCTGTTTTCTACTGTAGCTCACTCTTCTACCATACCTCAACCTTCCTGCACACAAAAAGAATCCCCTTAGAAATCCACCTACATCTGCATATCCTGTTGATTCATATGTTTCTCTCACATTAAACATGCTATTTGCTAGCAAATTCATCAGCATATGATAGTTCTAGCCCTTGTTGCACTCTGATATATCTCTCTTCCAGACCTGTCTTATTTTTATACCATTAATTAATAATACTGTAGTAGATACATTCACATATATTGCAGGACTACACTAAAGCTCGTTTTACTTTAAACATACATATACAGATTTACTTTTACCCTGATAAATTAGTGTACACTTTCCAGCACCTGTACATTTCAAATCTTCTAAATATACAGTATCTTTGAGCTGAGCCTCAGTTAACTCTGATTGACTTTATTCTTCAAGAGCAGAAGAGTTTTTTTTTTTTTTTTGCTTAATGCATGATAATGTGATTATGTGAGCATTAGTGTCACTAAGTTGTCTTTCTCCTGGGCTAGAATATTTAATCTATTTTTGCTGAGAATTTCCTGTGTGAACCTTATTGAATTGAGGTTTTTCAGTTGTGCATTAGTGTCAGGTTAATGTTAAATGGAATCAGCTGGTCTAACAAAAAAAAACAAAAAAAAAAACAGTGCAGATATCTACCGTGCTGTGATTGAATAAAATGCAAATAGACAGCATGTGAATTAATTAATTCAGGACACTAAATACACAGAACATGTAAACTGTATACATAAAATACCCAGCGTGCCACTAGTAGCGAAGATGTTCCTATACTTTGGCCAGAAGGCAGGAGGGTAAGGTGTGAGAGGCATTATTTTCAATGCTGGAGGTTTTTGGACTGCTGTGGTTATTGTACAACATGTCAGTTGTGGGTAGAGAGACCTGAATGACCTTTTCAGCTCCTCTCACAATCCGCTGTTGGATTTTGCAGTTGGAGCATGTTCAGATCCTGTACCAGATGGTAACACAGCTAGTCAGGATGCTTTCTATTGTCTCTGGTAAATGTTTGTGAGGATCGGGGGCTTTGGCTCTCTTCCGCATCTGCGGGAAGTGGAATCACTGAAAGGCATGTCTTGGTTAGGCAGGCGGTATTGGAAATCCATGTGCACAGGAACCTTGGCCATTATGAATTCTCTCCACAGTTGGCTTGTTGCTGTTTAGTGCTAAATGGTCCACTTATATCCACCTGAAGTTGTCAATCATTTCTTTAGTCTTATCACCATTAAGATTGTCTCTATAACATTCTGTGTGCTGGTTCACCTCCTTCCTGTATGTTGACTCATCAATGTTGCTGATTAGACCCACTTATGAAGTGATAGTCATTACGTTTCCCAGTTACAATCCAGATACAGAGGGTGTAGTTATATCCATAGGCCTCAGCTCAGTTATCAGTTGTTGTGGGATTGTTGAGTTGAATGTTGGACTGAAGTCTATGAACCACGTTCTTACATAGTTGTCCTTGTTGTCAAGCTGAAAGAGAGAGGTAGAATGGGGCAGTGGTTACACATGGAAGGTCACTGGTTCAAATTCAAGATCCACCAAACTGACACTGTTGGGCCCTTCAGCAAGGCCCTTAATCATATCTCACCTGGCACTCTGACTCCATCTTCTTAACAAAGGTGAGATATTTAAAGAAAATAATTTCACTGCATTGTAATGTAATGTAATGTGAAAGGTTACTACGTAAACTCAATTCATTACAGTACATAAAAAATATTTCACATATAGTATATAATATAGTGTACTTTAATTGAGTAGTTTAAAAAAAAATTTTACTCCACTATATTGTACAGGAATTATCTGTACTTTTACCTAACTACATTTCTGCATGGTGTTGCATTACAGAACTACAGTGGTGTGCGGTATTTGAAGTGCACCACCTGCTGACCATTATGTGCAATTGCATTAATTTTAAACATATACAGTACATTTACTTAAGTAATATTTGATATAGGTTATCTCTGCTTTTACTCAAGTGCATTAATTGTGGACGTTGCCCATTACTTGTGCTTGAGACAGTAGGGGTACCGAAATGGGTCTAGTGTGGTGGCACACTATGGGTCTAATGTGGTGGCACACTATGGGTCTAGTGTGGTGGCACTTCAAATACTTTTTGATGATAAGAGGGTAAAGTGTAATGAGTATAATAAGGCAGCAGTCCAGTTCAGGCAGAATAGGGATGATTCATCGCAAGAATGATTCATCCTTCAAGGTTGGTCTTCTTAAAGCTCATAAGGATGGCCACATGCCTCAGAGAGCTGTTTAATATGTCTGTAAGGAGCACATTGCACATTGCCTGAGCAGAAGAGCAGGTATGGTGTCAGGACCTGCAGCTTTTCATGGATTAACTCTGGGCAAAGTCTTGCTTTAGCAGTTAAACCAGGATACGTGAAGAAATTAGTTGTGTTTACATAGTGAAATCCAATAATCATTGTCCAAGGCAGGAGTTGAAACCCAGGTAGATTGCATTAAATGAGAGAAATCCTTAATCACAAAAATCGAAACACGGAAATAGGAAACAGACTTGAACTTAAAGTTAAGATAATAAAACTTTGCAAAGACAAAGGACAAAATACAGAGCAGAACAAGGAACAGGTGCGTACAATGGACATTACCATAAATCACAATACTGGGTGAAGATAAGACACATAAATCTCAACAAAACAAAAATGACAATGCCAGCAAAAAAAAAAAAAAGGAAATAAATGAAGATATGAAAAAGGAAAATAAATGCATGGACTTAGATAAGGGAAATCAATTTATACCCTATATATAAAACATAATGTTCAGAAATGCCCTCGTTAAAAGATATATAAATAAATATGTATCCGAATTGATAAATAAGACACTGACTGACTGAGTAATCCTGGAAGAAATACGAAGAGCCGTTAGTTTGCATAGCGTGCCGAGCAGCACATTGTGGAACGACAGTGGAACTCTGTTGATCTGAGTGTTATCATATCTCAGTGCTAAGGGTCTAAAACTATTTTAGACTGTTGACCTGATGATAAAAAATGGAAAGGAAGTTAAATAATGCTGCTTGTGTAAATATTTAACCTCTATAGACCAGTACTTGGTTAAATCATATTGTTTGGGATGTTCAATCATTTTTTCTGGTAGATTTGTTCCAGGTTCTTCAGATTGGTTGAACATTGGTTGTTTATTGAATGCAATTATTATACAGTGCCACAGAGAGAGAGAGAGAGAGAGAGAGCGAGAAAGGTTTTTCACTATCACTTTAAACCTGCACTGTGAGTGAATACAAGCTTAGAACTTTTGTTACTTAATGAAAGTTGATGGTTAGTACTTTTGTATTTTTACTCAATTCTTTTTTACCCTGGGCATCTTTACTTTTACTCAGCTACAGGAATTGTGTACTTTTCCCATAACTTGTGCTCGGATGGCAGTGCTTGCCAGTCTCTTAGGTATCATTTTAATATCACTTAGATATTACTTAGATTCCATTGCTAAGTGATATAAGTCTATTACCTTAGCTTTAACTTTCTAAGAACGTCTTAAATTTCGCTCTTATTCTTACAAACTGACAGGCTCTTCAGTGACATTTCACTTGACGTATCTAACCTTTTAGATTTCAAAGATAAAGGTCAATGAAAAGTTAACTTTGAAATACTCTTCTGTAGGCTTCTGTAATTCTGTAACTTAGGGGAGTTGAACATAAAAAAAAAGTGGCATGGACAGATCCATTCCCTTTTGGTGTTCAATGTATAATGTGATTTTTATAGTTGTTTATAGGCTTATAGTCCACCTTTTGGCTACTATGTATCATTTGCACTGTTTTGTTGTTGTCTGTCATCTTTACTTTTCTTCTTTGTACAGTTTAACATGGCTGTTTAGATCATTGGGATTGCAACCAATTTAATTGTAATATTGTTCTATCCTAATGTGCAGTTAGATAAATATTTGTTATTCAGACTCATCCGATCAATTCTTATTAAAACGCAGTAAATACATTTATATGCATTTGTTAAGTGTCTGCAATACAAGTCTGTGAACAGGCTGTTACTATAGAAACAATAACATATTAGATGAAGCACATTAACATAACCCTGTGATTAGCTGATGCACCGCTGTCAAAGTTGCTGTAATGGAAAATTAATTAACACCAGATTTGGAAATTTGGCAGCGCTGTGTTATGAACACAAATAAATGTTATTTCATTAAATTAAATTAACTGAACCTGAAAAACAATTGTTTGTGTTTAATTTTGCTTCATTTACTTTTTGCCAGTTATATGGAAATGTTTTTTTTTTTAAGTAAGTACCAAATGAAAACTCTGAAGATTTAAAACAGATGGAATGCCCCTAACCTGCAACTTTGCATTTAAATGTTTATATTGTGCAAATGAGGTTATAAATCATATTCTAAATGTTTTGGGGTTTTTTTTGCCAATGCTTCCCTCTTTCCATCTTTCTTGGGGAATATTTTATTATGATTTTGTTTTAATATAGATTTTTGACAACATTAGCAGCAACAGCAGAAGGTGTTATTAAGTTAAATGTAAATTTCTTCCTTATAAATCATGCATTTTGTTTGATTTGCCTTTGTAATAAAATCACTGGTGAAATGACTCTGTTCCTTTAAACACGGTTAGACATTGTACAAACATATTTATAACTTTTTTCTTTACATTTTTCTGTTTTATTTCTAATGGAAATGCATTGTAATTCCAAATTCTCTGATTATTTCTTTCATTTTTATAGTTATAAAAAACACACTTTTACCCTTTTACACCCTTACTGTATGTTGTTTGGACTGGTCTCCACAGTGGTTGCTGCTAAAATATGTGAGTTTCATTTTGTGCATATTGTGAAAATGTGTCTTTTTTAGAGCTGCAGTTTATAAACACTGTTATACAAGTGTTATTCAATTCAATTTTATTTGTATAGCGCTTTTAGCAATTTTCATTTCCGCAAAGCAGCTTTACACAGTCAAAAGAATTATTTAAGTTTGTATGAAATGTGAATTTGTATGAATCAGAATAGTCAGTTTGTCCCTGGTGAGTAAGCCGAGGGCGACAGTGGCAAGGAAAAACTCCCTGAGATGGTAATAGGAAGAAACCTTGAGAGGAACCAGACTCAACAGGGAACCCATCCTCATTTGGGTGAAACAGAAAGCAGTAAATGATCTGCATTTATACAGTGTGTAGGGTGGGAGGCAGTTCAGCTATAATAGCTGATGTTAATTGATGTTAATATGGAGTCCAGGTAGTTATTGAAGACCCAGGTAGACTTGTAAGAAGTTCCAGTCATGAACTATCGAACTGTCAAGTCCCCAGAGAAACAGTTGCCAACACCAGTCAAGGCCAGAACCATTTTCTAGGTAGAGAGAATCATCCCCAGACACCAGACGCATCCCGGAGAGACACACGGGGCATCCATGTGACGAGATCTTCAGCCAGAAGCGGGGCACCAGGATGGGTCAGACAGGTCCGGAGGGCAGAGGGAGTCTGGATCACTGTCAGCTCAGGAACGACATGTGTAGCTCGACAGAGAGAGAGAGAAAGAGTGAAAGGGGGGGACAGGAGGAGAGAGGAAAAAGAAAGAGGGGGGGGAAGAGAAGAAGAGGAGAGATGGCAGTTAGGTATGGTCACAGTCACACAATGTATAATGTGAATGTATATTAACTGTAGAGTGCAAGCAGAGACTCCGGCAGGACTAACTATGACAGCATAACTAAAAGGGAGAGCCAGAAGGAAACACAAACATGAGGGCTTCCTGACATGTAAAGCAAACAACCACCTCACCGTCAGCAAACCTGAGTGATCAATGAGAGTGAGGAAGACAGCATCCAAACATACCAGTTCACCATAATACTCTACGTCCATGAGTCCCCCAGATCTGCTCCTTTACCTATGGCAAATCTATTTATAAAAATGCTTGGCTAAATAAATAGGTTTTTAGCCTGGACTTAAACACTGAGACTGTGTCTGAGTCCCGAACACTATTTGGAAGACTATTCCATAACTTTGGGGCTTTGTAAGAAAAAGCTCTGCCCCCAGCTGTATTTTTCATAATACGCGGTACTGACAAGCAGCCTGCATCCTTTGATCGAAGTAGGCGTGGCGGATCGTAAGACACTAGCATTTCGCTCAGGTACTGCGGCGCGAGACCATTTAATGCTTTATATGTCAAGAGTAGTATTTTAAAATCAATGCGAAATTTCACAGGCAGCCAATGGAGTGAAGATAAGATATCATATCTTCTGGTTCTGGTGAGGACTCTCGCTGCTGCAACCATTCATTACCATTATTCATAATAACCATTATGTGCAAGTGGTGCTGGTGAATGATTGTGTGTACAGTTTACACAGACAGATGCATGTCTTCTGCAAGTGGGTGACGAGTTATTCATTGATTTTTAAGAATCAGGCGTGCCACTCGATGACTGTTTACAGTGTTCACAGCTGCAGTGAGTCACCTCACCTCAGATTCAGCACCATAAACACCAAGCAAATTCCCAAAGACCTTTTATACCTACAAATAAATCATGCCCTCCTACAATGATTTTAGTTGTTGATAACAGTTTTAAAGTTCAAAGCATGCCCTATTTTTTTTTTCAAAGACTGCAATTTCTTCCAAACTGTAACGAACTGTACCAAAGCCAGGACTTCCTGATGATCTCCCTGGAATTTGCCACAATCTCAAGAGCAAATTTGGGAATGTTTCAAAGGCACCTTAGCAACTTTAATCTCCACTCAGTTTATAATCATTTATTTTATATTTATCACAGAGTATGTTGGTTTTCTACAAAAGAAATCAGACATTTATTTATTTTCCTAATTTAAAGAAAATTATAGAGAAACATCCATAATGTTTTATCATTTATGGATTAGATTTTATACTGCACATTTAAAACACTTCGTGGTGCTTTCTTGATAATTTATTTAAGAGCAGATTATTGCAGATAAAGATTCATTTTTGTGGAGTCATAAGTCATTCATAATGAGTTAATTAAAATAAAAATAATAAAAGTAAATGAAAAGCTGTAGCAATAAATACCACTTACACTTTAACCAATACCAAAGCTATCTGGAGCTTGTGTAAAAGACAGGAAGCAGCTGTCCACAGATCAGACTGACAGTAACTCAGTGAGTCAGGCACATTTAATGCAAACTGAAAGTCCCTTACTGAAATGCTCTGCAGAAAAACGTAAGTGTTGATAAGAATTTGATAAATTTACGTAATTGAAAATGTAGGTAACATTTACACTAATTATAAAAGACTTTAATTAGGGAGAATCAAAGATGAAACAAGCTGAGAACTGAAAAAAGGTCTCAATGTCTCATCAAAGGCACCCTCAATAAAGGAAAAAGAGAAAGGTATTTTTAGCTCAGCTTTGTTGATTTCTATGAGAGCAAGGCATGTTTCACTTTAGGTGATAACCACAAAGCGCAGTCACTGTGTTAGCAGTTTTCAGCCTTGACCATTAGCCGGTTCCTTTATGTGATATAAAATAAGGATAAGAAACCTTTCACACCATCATCATCAGCTGCAGTGATGTTCTCTTATTCTCGTTCTCTCCTTCTGGTTCTACGGATCTTTCAGTGCTATACAATGAGCAAATGTAAGTAGAAAACAAATACATCTTCTTTTTACATATTATGCGCCACTTTGTGTGTTTCTGACTGTTTATCTCGTTTCAATCACAGGTGAAGTCATGACCAGCTTCTGTTTAAGTAGAGATGTACATTACCAGCCAGTGAAAGGTGGAAAAAACTCACAATATTAATCATTCTTAATATACAGATGTTATATATGATGTTTTATATGTTATGCTAGTGAAAAATGTTATATAAATGCATATACAGATTTAAGATAGACATTATTTATTATCCTTTACCCTGACATAAAGTGAATATTAAGTGCTTCATTCATCTGTTGTATCATCATCATTATTACAGCCAGGTTATGCAAGTTATGCGCATTTCTCTTTCAAAGGTCATTTAAGTTTTGTGACGTCCTGTGTAAGGCACATTTTTTCTCATTTAGTTCCAACTACACCTCCAGTGGAATACACAAAGCAACAACACCACACAACAACGTCACAAGGAGGTTCACGTAAGTCACAGTTTTTCTTTGTCCTTTTAATTTGTGTATCAGTGGGATTACACAAATCTGTGCCAATTTTGTATTGATTATATAACATTATTGAATTTAAACTACTTCAAAATATCTTATTTTGCAGTGACCGAATTATTTATTCGTTTGATTTTCTACCAAAAATAGTATCTTGATAATTTTGTTAAATGTCATTGCAGTGATGTGAAGAAATGCTGTAAATTAAAAAAAAACTATACAAAATGCAAAGCGAATCAAATTTAAATAATTATTTGGTGTGACTACATTTTGGCTTTGGTAGCAGGCGCTCAGTGAGTCAGTAACTCAGTGAGTCAGACACATTTAATGCAAACTGAAAGTCCCATAATGAAAGTGCTCTGGTCACTAGCAGACATATGCAACATACATTAAATAAGTGTTGATAACCATTTGATAAATATACTGTACATAATTGACAATGTAGGTCAGATTTACACTAATTATAAAAGACTATAGTTGGGGAGAAACAATGATGCAACAAGCTGAGAACTGAAAAAAAGGTCTCAATGTCTCATCAAAGGCACCCTCAATAAAGGAAAAAGAGAAAGGTATTTTTAGCTCAGCTTTGTTGATTGCTATAATAGTAAGGCGTGCTTCGTTTTAGGTGATAACCACAAACTGGACTTAAATTAGAAAAATTTGGCCATAGCAGGAAGCTAGTTTAAGGGTTCAATACCTGTACGATAAAGAGAGTCTGCAGGCAACTGCAAAGCATTGTGGTGGTTCCTTGAGAGTTTGGAACTGCATTTCTGAGATAGAGATTTACATAGGGGAAATACAGCCAGATATCCATCATGTAATACATTTAGGCATTTTTGCCTACTTATCCAGAGCGACTTACATTTTTATCCCACTACACACCTGAACAGTTAAGGGCCTTGCTCAAGGGCCCAACAGGGGCAACTTGGTGGTTGTGGGGTTTGAACCTGGGATCTTCCGAACCATAGTCCAATACCTTAACCACTGAGCTACCCCTGGCCCTGTATACCATTAATGCGATGGCCCCAAACATACAGCCAATGTCATTATGAACTTTCTTCAACATCATCTAGTCCGTCTGGGATTACATGAGGAGACAGGAGGATTTACAGCAGCCTACATCCACAGAAGATCTGTGGTTAGATATCCATGATGTTGGGAACAACTTACCTGCTTGAGTTTCTTTAAAAATTGTGTGTAAGTGCACTTAGAAAGAAATGATGGCAGTTCTGATCGTGCAGAAAAAAAGGGTGGTCACACTAACTATTGATTCGACTTGGATTTCTCTTCTGTTTTTTTTACTTTCCATTTTGTTCATTACCGAAACCCAACTATCAGCACTAAGAGCATTCTTACTTTACAGCATTTTTCACACTTTTGCACAATACTGTAGGGAATTTTAATTTTAGTTAATAACTCACCTCTTACTAACACACAGGTCCAAACCCAGATGAATGTTGTGTGAGTTTCTCTTTCACACTGCCTTCTAGCAAACCCTCAGCAAGACATGAAGACACCAGAGTGACCTGTCAAGAGCGTGTACACATGCAAGTTTTCTGCTGCATTTCATACTGCATTCATTCTGATTTTACAGTAGGATTTTTACATATATCAGTTTTAACCACCAAATCATTGAATTCCAATTATATGAATGCACTCATATATAATATTCTATTACATCACTCACTCACTCATTGTCATTACCGCTTAATCCTGTATTCAGGGTCACGGAATTCTATTATATATAATATGATATTTTCCCCTCATTATAAACTTCAAGAGAAAAAGAAAGCAAGTGACAGTTTATAGCTGCTATATCATAAGTGATACCAAGAACTAATTTGTTTCAAAAGAAGTGAATGTAATTTGGAAAGCTTTTCCATAAGATAAAATACAAAGTCAGAGTGACCAACAGAAACAGAAGGCACTGTAGAGCTGAAAAAGAGCGAGTACTCTCATGTTCAAAATTTTTTTTGCTTAGAGGTACCTTTGAAGAAGTGGCACAAAACACTGGAATAAAGATAACGATAATGAAGATAACATTTAAGAACAATCGTATGACTTCTTAAACTATAATTTGAAGGGGTATAGTGTCTTATTTAATTATAAGTATAATTATTTAATTAGAATAACACTTGTTCAGGCTCTCATATGAACAGAAGTTAAATAATTGGTTAATCTGCCAAATAGATAACTGGACTAATAATTAGATTACACTCCCTCATTGCAGGATCAATACCCTTGGTGGTCTATGTGAAGACCGTGACACTGAATGGTTGCAGAAAGTCATCAAAGCTTATGACTGGTGTCTGATGAATGGTACGTCCTCCCTCCATCAGTTCTGCATTTAGGAGCTCATCTCAGCTTCGCTCCTTGATCAATGCAGCTTTATTTCTGCTATAAATCACATTATACAACAATTAGTTCCAACCAAGTAATCTGATTGGATGAGAGGCTTTCCACAAGTGGTGATATAGAGCTTAAGACCACTGGGACATTTAACTGTATATGTATCACTCTGTGTAACAAGTGTTCTAACAATCATAAATCAACCGCATGGGTGAAAGTAGGTTGGAACTGGAAAGAGAGGAGAGGCAGAAACACTGCCTGCCAAAACTTACATTCAAAACCAGACACAGAAACACTTTGATCAAGAAAGCACAAAAAACAAAACAAAAAAATGACTTGAAATATTTCACACTTTAATAAATCTAGAATGTGTCTGTTTCACTTTTTGAATTAAAGTACAATAAATAAATAAATAAATAAATAAATATTTATTTATTTATAAATGTATATAAAGTTTCCAGATTTTAGACTTAGGACTAATCTCTGCTGATTTGGTGGTAATAACACCTCATTATTTTCTCTAAAAAACAGTCATAAAAAAGTCTAGACTATAAACGGACTTGACGTACAGTAGATAACCTGTGATTATTATAAATATGATATTGTGTCTAAAGTGTATTGATGACTGTTTATTTTCTTCACTTTAACTCCAGGCTATGCACCTAAACAGGACGGTAGTGTAATTGTCCCCATGTCCATCTATCAATTTTTAGGTAAGACACAAAGAAAACAATAAACAGATCACAGACTCTGAGACTATTTTTTTTTTTTAAACTATAAGTCTGTGGTGCAGCAGCACAGTGTACGAATCACGCAAACACAGATGATCAGTGGTGTCAGAGTATTCACATTCATTACTTGAGTAGAAGTATAGATACTAGGGTTTAAAAAGACTTCTTTAGAAGTTAAAGTATCAACTCAAGCTTTTTACTCAAGTAAAAGTGTAAAAGTACTGGTTTCAAAACTATTTAAAGTATAAAAGTAAAAGTAACGTGAGGGGAAAGAAGCATTAAGGATAAAAGCTTAGGCTGTGCCACGGGCCTATATACTGCACTAACACCTCATAAACAAAAAAAGAAAAATGTGTTGTTTTTTTGTTGTATTTTTTAATGGCCATAGTGATTTGGGATTCTGTATATGGCAATTGAAAAAGAATGCATTTTAGTACAATGCAAATACATTAAAGAACCATATATGTGTACTACTGAGCATTAACATGTTTCATGGAGAAGAAGATACGAGAACTAGTTGCCTATAAGTATTTTAATGGTGCAAAAAGTCAAACTTCAGAGGCGTGTCATCGGTAACCTTTATTGGAATGTAAATGTACATCCAAGCTTAGCTGCAGGAATCTGTGAGGGCAACATACAGGAAAATTAGTGCACCCAGGGCAGGCTTAGTAACAATTACCCTTGTGTGGTTGTTTACAATAAACATTAGTGCTGTCAGAATGAAGGATTAATACAAGTGATTCATCAAAAAAAAATTATATCGATCTATCTTATTCCTGTTCCCTTCCTCGCTGGTGCTTGGTTGTGACATTTCGCTCGAATCTTGAGTCTCTATTACGGACATCTTTGTCTACTTATCACAACCTTATCAACCAAAAATGCTATTTTATTCAAATGTCCTTGCTGGAGTGTGTGACGTGACGTCATGTGCAGGTGCGATGGATCGCATACCAACCAATAGGGTGTCGGAATGGTATGTTTATACTTCTCATCCAACCACAGTCAAATTCCCTCCATCCGGACGGCGCGATTTATCCGGATGTTTTTTTTTTTTTTATATAAAATAGGAGTAACGAGGCTATTTTTAAAATGTAAGGAGTAGAAAGTACAGATGATTGCGTGAAAATGTAAGGAGTAGAAGTAAAAAGTCGGCTGAAAAATAATTACTCCAGTAAAGTAGATGTATTTGTACTTCGTTACTTGACACCTCTGCAGATAAGGAGCTTCAATCAATGTTCAAACAGCAGAAGGGGGAAATGGTGTGACCTCTGTGACTGTAACTGGGGCGTGGTTGTTGGTACCAGATGTACTGGTCTGGGGATTTCAGAAACTAATGGACTACTGAAAGATTTTACGGAAAACAGTCTCTAGAGTTTACACAAAATTTATGTGACAAACCAAAATCAGCCTGTGTACAGAGTGTTTTCTGCGTGTGCAATTTGGTGTAATCATTTTCAATAAACACTTTATTCTGTAATTAAAGTGGTGGAGGATCTGTGCTGTATTACTTAAATGTCAAGAGCCCCACCACTGCACGAATGTAATTTATCAAAATATTAAAACTTAGTTTTTAGATGTCTGCTAAAATAACCTATTTACAATGATTATCTTCTATGTCGACCTTGACAAACAGATGCAAACACAAGACAGGGCTGCTGTTACCTGTTCCATCAAACCCAAGCTAAATTTTTTACAACTCAAGACGAAAAGTTAAGCAATGTCTGCGAGCTAATCACCTTCAAGTAAGTTTTTATTTACCCCAACCAACCAGTTTTCTCATTTAATGCGTTAGCGTGTAGTCTACTTATATAACTGGACTATAAGCCTTGACTGGAAATGTCTTTTCTCTGCAGCGTTACTCTCCCAATGACTACAAGCGATTGTTCTAAAAGGTGGGCTCGTGATTTCATCGGAAAAACTTACAACTGCCTAGAGTGGGGATTCTCCGGCAAGTGATTCTGCAAAATGTTTTAAGTTAGATGCTGCATGCATGTCATTACCACGTTTGTTAATTGCACAAAAACAAGCAAGAAACTAGTGCCACACACCCCTGCATGGTGCTTGGACCAACTGATCACTGCCTGCAGCCATACATAAACTATATCTTGCTTAACTGCATAAAAAAAAAATGCACATTTCTTTACAAAGGTTGTCTTAATACTGGGAATGTGCCTAAAGAAGTAAGACGATTGGTGTTGGGTATTAAGGTCTATGGTTTGGTTTAGTCCATGTTTGGTTGGTGGTTTTAAAGCCATCTTGGGTGTTCTAGACATTAATATGACTTTTGAACAACCCTGTATATTTTTACTCATACATTTTTCATTATCATTATTGATAATTTCTCACAACTGTCTAAAAAAAACCCTCCGCAACAGTGTCAATCTTTTGAGGGACTGCAAGGATTGTTAAGGTAAATTTATTTGACTTGATGTCCTGTAGACTTTGCTTATCTCGCTCAGGTAAGGAATCAGGGAACTGTGTAAGGTGAAGTGAATCCATGATGTGTGTACTTCATAACTGTAATCAAAGCAATGTTGTTCTTACATGTAAAGAATAGAACTTCCATTACAGCCTTTGCTCCGCCCCCCCTTCTTCTAGAGAGTAGAGATACAATTGTGCACCACCACCTCTTCCTCTAAGCTGGTGTATCTTCTTTGATGATAGGACGGATATAAATTAACATGACTTAACAAGATGTAATATAAAGCTCAGGAAACACTGATACACGGGAGCAGGTGTGAAACCGATGTTCAGCGAGCATTTCCTATAAAGTGCATGCAGTAAGTGAAGACAAAAGACAGGACAAAGAGGTATTTAAATAATACTTGTATACACAAAGTCATGGACGAACATTACTACACCTGATTACTATCATTTTCATGGACCCTTTTATCCCAGCCTCCCCATGGCGTTGTCAAAATTTGTTTTCACGCTGGCTTGTCTTTTTATCACGACATACTGTTAAGCATAATCTCCTACACAAATGGATGTTACACAGATTAAACAAAAGACACATTCTCACCTTCTTATAGCTTCATCATGTTTAAGATATTATAAACTGATTTTATACATACAAGAGAATTCACATTAAATCAGTCCTCTAGTGTCCGTACGATTCGGGCAAGTTCAGGCAAACCGCGTCAAGGCGGAACCTGACTAAACTCTGGGTTTTTATGGCGCTTTGACCACGCCCACGAGCGCCGGTCGCAAGGTGCGGCCGTGCAGCTTGTACCCCACTTTGGTAACTGTGGCGACCGTGCCGGGCTCCTGGCCCTCGAAGGGTATCTGGAACAGCGCTTCGTGCTCGTACGGGTCGAACTTGAGCCCGGCCGGATCCAGTTTCACCAGGCCGTGTTTGGTGAAAACCTTCTGGATCTGCCCCTGAGTCATCACCAGCCCGTCGTACAGGTTCTTTAGGTGAGGGTTCTCCGAGGTCACCTCCTCCTTCGGGACGCTCTGCGTCGCCTTCTCCAGAATATCCGCCACCTCAAGGAGGTCCTTACAGAAACCCTGGATTCCTTAACAATAAAAAAAAAAGAAGAATTACTAAAGTTTATTCTGCATTTTGGAGAAACGATTACCTCAAGATTTATTCCCCAAGTACAGGAATAAAATTCTACATTCCAGGGAAATAAAATCAGTATGAGGCGTTATTGTAATTTATTCCAGAATCACGAGTATAAACCAAGATTTATTCCACACAGGCATGAGGTTTGTTCCACCAGTTGTAAAGATTATAAAACAAAGAATGAAGTCCTAACACAGGAATAAACATTTGTTTTATAGCATGACTCACACTAATGGCTAATAAGTTCAGCACAAAGATTTATTCTACACCAAAGGCAGGAGTATATTTAGAATGCTTTATTAATCCTATTCCAGTCAGAATGAAACATTTACACGCGCAGAAACACAAAAGCTTCAGAATCAATTATAGGACGCGCTGCATATTTTTCAAACATCTGTTGTAACCAGCTATTAATAATTGAAGTGAACAAAACAACTGATTGATCTCAGTTTAAACAGTGCTGGAATTCGGGCAAAAATGTTGTAAGAAACAAGTAAATGAAGATCAAATAGTTTTTAAATGAAGTAATTAATAGATTTATACCACTTGTTGCTCTGCCCCTGTTCACGAACAATGCGGCTAAATACACAATATATTGTGAACTGATGTGTGCTGTGGTACAACCTAAACACTCAATACTTTAGCAATGAATATATATTTTTATTGACTAACCATTAGCACACTCGATCATTCGGTTTATTCTGTACAAACACACCCTGAGTAATAATGATTAGTTTTCTGACCTTGCGATGATGTAAAAGCAGGACGCGTACACAAGAACCCATACTTTGAATTTCGATCTTCTTCTCAGGCTAGAAATACGTCATATTTCCCACCACGTTCTCATGACACTAGGTCGCGGCAGTCAGCCACATGGTTTTTGGCCTAAAACAACCTAGTATGTACGTCCATCATAGGGCACACACACACACAAACTGGAAACGCTTACTCTGCATGCCTTCAGACTCAGTACCCTGCGGAAACCCACCAAGCACATGGGAGAACACACTAAATCCAGGTACATAGACCCAAGGCGGCAATCAAAGCCTCGACCTTGGAGGCACGGGGCAACAGTGCTAACTACACTAACACTACACCACCCTGCCCCCATAAAGTCACTATTATTATTATTATTATTATTATTATTATTAGTCACAGACTTTGACTAAACACTGGTCAGGGGGGAATACTGGGAACACACACACATGGGTGCAATTTAGCAACTCCATTTTTTGGAGGTGGAAGGAAACCTGAGGTAACCCTGAAATGCAGTAACCAGAGCTAAAGATTAACCCTGGACCTCTGCGATCATTCTTACCGTACAGTTTAGCGTCGTCTACCATCTTCTGTCCTCTCTGTCTGAGGTTCTCAGTGTCAGCCAGTGCTCGCTTGTATTTATCCTGAAAACAGAAAAAAAAAAAAAATTTTAATTTAAGACCGAGTGTAGCTGAAGAACAGTGTTCTTCCCTTTTTTTAACGCTATTTATATAAAGTGTTTGACACCATTCTTAGTCTGTTTAGTATTTTTTTTCTTTCAGAACCACTAATAATCAAAATGAATAACTGTTGTTAACTACAGACTCTGCATTGTATTGTATGTAATTTATTTCACGTTACACTACAGCAGAATTAAGACCCTCTATTGTGATTGGTCAGAAGGTGATGATTAATTTTCTACAAATGCCGTTCAAGTCAACCCCAGGTCGTGTTGTCTGAGGATCGTGTAGGGCCACGGGAATCACGATTGTGAATAAATTTATGCTGAATGAATGCTTGAAGGCTGACTGATGGACTGTTTACAGAGGACTTTTAACACAGTACGTTGATGAGGCTCTGAGCCGCAGTAAAACATTTGAACGATGCAAACGTTGTAAAGAAGACCGTACGTCTTTGAATGACGATCCCGGCCGAGAGGGTTCGGACCCTCGCTGCAGTCGTTCCTGTGAACATTCAGCACTTCATTACAACATTAGCATGGCGTATATAATCCCTGTGTTTTGCGCTCTTTGGGGGTGCGTACGTCAGGTGGCACTGATGCTTCCACAAATTACCGACCACTCACTTTTCATCCTTAGAGGTCAAAGTGAAGTGGAATTTTCCTTTAATTATTTCTTCACATTTTACTCTCCTCCTTATCCTCCTCTCTAGTGTCATTTTCATCAATAGGATTCTCCACAAATAAAAAAACTACTATCGAACGTCATGAAAACTCCCTGTAAGACGTCACTGTTTACATGACATTCAACAGTATGTCTGCTCTGCTTTCCAAAGAGCAGTCCTTGCAATTCCTCGCTGGAAAAAAAGGGGTAGGACGTTTCAGAAATAACTATAATTTAAGTATTTTTAGCCCTAAATTAACTTTCAGCGCTTAGTAAACAACCGGCCCAGGTTTGACCCGAACGCCCCTCATATAACAGCAGCTCTGACTGGAGTGCGGGTCCTTTTTTTCCTTTCAGGTAACACAATTTGAATGAAACATCATAAACCGTTATTTAAAGAAAATTAATAAATAAAACTGCACTATAAATACGTTATACAAAAATGTAATTGTAATGATATAAAAATGTCGTATTTTTGTGTTTCTCCATACTGTAAGTTCCTTCAGCTGGTCTTCCAGCTGGACTTTCTCCTCGGCCCACACTTTCTCAGCGGCCCCCTGCTCAGGTTTCTGAGCTCCGGCATCTTCCTCCGGTCCTCCTGAACTCTTCTGCTGCGCCGCTGTGCACAGGAGACGCGGCGTCCTCCTGGAAGAGCAAACGAAGAAAAAAAAATATTTATTTACTTACTTATTTAGGCTAAACTTTGGATATAAGGTGTGTCCAAAAAAACATGAACCAATGAGAGTGGAGCAAAGTACGCTTATTTTGTTTGTTGCCAATATAAAATAAAGTTACATTTACGTTAAGTACATAGAACTGTTTGAGATTGCTGGTCAATAATAATAGGTTTAGTAAAATACATACTTTTTAACATATGATATTTTGACATTGTGTATTATTTTCACAAAAGATGACAAAAAAACTATTCGAAAAGAATTTTTTTTTTTTAATGAAATTAAAATATACAAAAAATCATAGCAGAAGTATAAACGGTAATACTTAACTAACAGACTTTATAAAACAATTTAAACAACAAACTACATTAAAAAGAAAAACAAATATGCAAGAACGATAAGCGAGATGCTTTGAACTGCAATATTTTTATTTTATAAACTTGGCTACTTAAATGAAATTTTAACAATTAAAGTATATATTTTAAATATTTTAAATCTACACCATCAAAGCTTCATGTTTTCATTACGCAAAACACAAGTGTTATAGTTATTAAACCAAGCAGGTTTATTTCTTGCCTATTTACCACTTATGAATTTACTGATTTCTTCAAATATACGTAGTAAGTTACTGTCATGCTACCATTTATCCCCCTTTTTTTTTGGCTTTTGATGTTTTAATTTTCAAAACATTTAAGTGTCTTATCTTTTGGAGACTGTTTTGTAATTATTAATAAAAATAATAAAGTACTAAAATAAATTAAGTAGTACTTAACGAAAAAAAAGTATATTATTATTACCCAGCTTCTTAAATTAAACTAACATATGGTAATATAAAAATATACTTTAAATATCATTGAAGTTTTATGTTTTAATGAGGTAAAATTATATACTAATAAAAGTTTATAGGATTTAAAAAAAACTCCAAAAATATTTACTCAAATGTTAAAGCTATTAAACCTGGCATGTTAAAGCGGCTTACAAGTTATTCTTACGCACTTCTTTTCTTCCTTTATTACCATTTATCAATATAGTCAAATTACATTTTATACTATTGCTTTTATTTAGTGTTTTTGGTATTTCAAAAAATTTACTTTTAACATCTAAAGTGCATAGTCGATATTAAAATGTATGTATCTAAATCATTAAAAAGTTTTCATGAAGTGAAATACAAGTATTTTAGTTATTAAACCTGGCAGGTTAAAGCAGCTTACTCGTAATTCTTGCCTCTTTAAAATTTTTAGATTTTTTATTTACAAAATTTAGCTTTTTTTTTATTTATTTTGATTTTAAAATCTTTAATTGCAATTTTTTTTTAGTGAAGCTCACCATCAAAGTCTTAAAAATATTTTTTTTTAAAAAGAATCCTACTAATCCTATTATTATTATTATAACTATTATTGTCAGTTATTCTTTTATTGACTCATAATTCTTGCCTCTTTAAAATTATGAATTTCTTGATTTCTTTAAATATCCGTAGATTGTTAAGCTATTGTCAAATTAACCTTTATATGTTTGCTTTATTTTTTATTTTTTTTATTTTAAAATATTTTATTGCCAGTTTTTTTTCTTTTGTGAAAAAGGACACAATATCAAAGTATTAATAATATATATTTTTTTTAAAAACAATAATCCTACTACTCCTACTATTATTATTACTATTATAATAACTATTATTGACCAGCACAAACAGTTATAGCTACCTAACCTAAACTTTAACACTTAAAATATATAATATTATAATTAAATATATTTAAAAATCATAAAAACTACTCTTTTATGAGGAGAGAACAAAATAATTGATATAAAAAAAGACTCCACTAATGTATTGACTAGCCTGACCAGGGCCGAGTCCCTAATCTCTGCACACCTGCTATATAGGGCACTAGATAGGGCACAGCACTCAGTCACTGAACACCGGGTACACCTCACGGATACAGGGGATAAGTGCGCTATTTGGGACACAGCCCTACGTTAGCTAACTGCACCGGCCTATGAAGGCTTTGAATCAACATAAGAATAACATATGGAATCTTATTTTAAAGGTAAAATAATTAAAAGTCTTAATTTAAGTGTCCGTATTACAAAATGAGAAATAAAACTCACCTCGAAAGTGACGGAATCGCTAAAACATGCCTCACTGCACGCGCACACAAGGCCGCCATGTTTAACTGGAACTTTCACGCGCTGCATAGAGGACGGCTGAACTTGAGAGCTGGATAGAAAAGTGGGCGGGGCGCGTCCGATAACCAATAGCTGTCGTTCGTGGCTGTGACGTGTGTTCGGTGTCGTCCAATCAGCTCTCAGTGTGAAGGCGATTACTTCCTGAAGTTTGGTTGCACAACTGACAAGCAAGGGCGAGTTTTCTGAGGGTGATGAAACTGAAGGGTATTCACCACGGCACGGTTTGGGGCCCAATCCCGAGATCCCTCACTGAGGAGTGCACTAATAATAGTGCAAAAGGGTGCTAGGTCACACACTAAATAGTAAACTAATGTAGGGAGTATAAGAAGGTTGAAAACTTATCCTGTTATTTAATAAAATAAGGGTTTTACATCATACAGGAATCTTTTTTTTTTATTATTATTCATGACTATTTTCAATAAAAGTCCTCCTTACATCTAAACCAAATTATGGTTGTCTAATAAAACATGTACATGTTTTAAAACCCTAAAGACAAACACACTTTTTCGCCTGTTCCTTATCAAAAGGGGTCTCCACAGCCGACCACCCGATCCACACAGGTTTTACACCAGAGGCCCTTCCTAATGCAACCCTCACGTTTTATTCTGGCTTGAGACCGGCAAAGCATCCAGTGGCTGGGTTTTAAACATTGCGTGGGAATTGAACCCCGGGCCTTCTGCATGGCAAGCGAGAAAACCTACCGCCAATGCACATACATCACATGTACATGAAAGTAAACACCCAGTGTGATGCTATAAAATTGGAACCATTGGTCCACATCAAGGGATGTGATTCATTAGTCAACAAATAAAGGCAGTGTGTCCACAAAAAAAATCCTTGTCTGATTTTCCTGATGCGCAGTGGTCAGGACCTATCTATGAAAAATATGGGACAGTTGTGGCTCAGTGCGTTAAGGCTCCAAAGTTATGGATCGGAACATCGGCGGTTTGAGCCCCAGCTCTGTCAGGTTGCTGCTGTTGGGCCCCTAAGCAAGGCCCTTAACCCTGTCTGCTCCAGGGGTGCCGTAAAATGGCTGACCCTGCACTCTGACCCCTGCCTACTAACAAGAAGCTGGGATATGCGAAGAATAAAGAATTTTACTGTGCAGTAATCTAAGTGTGACGAATAAAAGCTGAACTTAAAATCTTCCAAAGAAGGACAATTCTATTTATTTAGCACTTTTTACAATGGCCATTGTCACAAAGAAGCTTTGGAGAATTGAAATAATTACGGAAATGAGCATGTAATGTCTGAAAAAAATATTTATAAATCAAAATGATCAGATTGTCTCTTATGAGTAAGCCGAGGGTAACGGCGGCAAAAAAAAAAAAAAAAATGAAATGGCAATAGGAAGAAACCTTGAGGAGACCCAGACTCCACAGGAAATGAACCCATTCTCATTTGGATGATAACGGATAGCAGAAATTATTTTGCAGCCATACTGCAAGACAGATGTTTTAAAGATGATATGGAATCCAGTTCGTTAGTGGAGGCTTAGGTACAAAACCATTGGAAATTCCAGTCTATTAAGCGACTGCAGGAAAGGACAACTGGTGAACTCATGGCCTCCCAAGGCTCACTAGTATTTGGCCAAACCTGTTCACTATTGAATTCCGTTGTTTCAATCAATCAGGCTTCTTATTCCCACTGAAGGGCAATGTTAATGCTTCAGCATACCAAGACATTTTGGACAATGCTGTGCTTGCAACTTTGTGGCAACAGTTTGTTGAAGGCCCTTTTTATTCCAACATGATTTTGTCCCAGTGCACAAAGCAAGGACTATAAAGACATGGTTTGATTTGAGTTCAGTGTGGAAGAACTCGACTGGCCCGAACACAGAGCCCTGACCTCAACCCCATCAAGCACCTTTGGGATAAACCACTGAACAGGGTAACAGGCTCCCAAGGCTCACCAATGCGTGTAAGGAAGCGAAGGCAGGCCTGTCTTTTCAGATCCCACAGGATAGTGACTGTAGCTCAAATTGCTAAAAAATTGAATGCTGGCTCTGATAGAAAGGAGTCAGAACACACAATGAATCGCAGTTTGGCGTGTATGGGGTCATGTAGTTGGAGACTTTTCAGGGGGCCCATGCTGACCTGTGTCCACTGGTGATGGGAAGTTTGGATCATTTTAGTGACTCAGTTCTTTAAATCTCGTTCATCAAAATGAACACAATTTTTTTCTTTTTTTTCCCATTTAGAATCATTTAGTTCATTTCGTTCTTTTGATCAGAAATAAAAATAAAATGTTGCATTTTCACTAAAAATACCCCCAATACAAATGTTTTGGCTATAGTTCCAGTAATGAAAATATTACAATGCAGCTAAGGACATAGTATAATAAAAAGAATGAGTAGCTTGCCTTTCATATCTTCTAGTCAGAGTCGTTCGTTCTTTTGAATCTATTGCACCGCATGACATCTATGGAAGTCACGTGACAAAAGAACAAACGACCTGGACTAGGAGACTCGAGAGATACTTACTCACTTCTGTTCTCTGTACATAACCTACAGAGATTTTGTGATGCTTTGCGCATGCTTGCCCAGTAGGAAATGAAGGATTCACTCATTCAAAAATAACAAATCGCTCATGAACGACCCAGCACTAGTGTCCACTGCTGCAAGCTCATACAATGAACACGTGAGCATCAAAACTAGACACTAAAGGTGGCCTGGTCTGAGAAATTACAATTTCAGTGTGTCTGTGAAAGAAAGAGAGCATCTCTTACCTGGGAAAGAGATGGTACCAGGATGCACTATAGAGAAAAAAAAAAGTGAGCCGGCAGTGGCAGAGTGATCTGGCAATTCACATGAACGTTACTCTGACACGTCCCATCTGCCTAAACATTGTTCCAGATCAAGTTACACCCCTTCATGGAAATGGTGTTCCCTGATGGCAGAGGCCCCTTTCAGCAGGATAATGCACCCTGACACACTACACACTTGTTCAGGAATGGTTTGAGTTGTTGATATGAGATGCATTGGAGAAACCCGTCTGATCCGTGAAGCCGCCACGTCATACACACCTTCCCACCTTTAAAGGTCTTGTGGGATCCAGGCTTTTTGTTGCCACTAGATCATGGAGGTGGTTTTAATGTAATGGCTGATCAATGTATGTAAAACACACAAAAGGTATAAGCTTCAGCAGTAAGTTATAGTAACATGGACACCTAACCTTAAGTGAACACAAATACAGACAGCTTGTTTTGTATGAACACTTTAATGCAAAATATTTCCATGACTTCTGTAACCTGTCCAACATCACCAGCACTATTACAAACAAGAAGACGCTGTACAAAGAGTGACTTAACAACTTAACAACGGCATGCCAGACCCAGAATAACGATGCTAAAGCAAAAGAAAATCAGTATGTTTTTTTTAAATACAAAAATTCATAAAATGTTTCAAGAATAAAAATACTTTACACTTCACAGATCGTTTTTTCCCCTCATTCTTAGCCCCATTCCAACAAAAATTTTATTTATTTTTCAAAACTAAATATGTAAATCTTTTTTAAACAGGGACTGACTGAGTTCTAAAATATGAATAATTTAAGACAAAAAAATACAAAATAAAAATAGAAAAAGTTCTAAATTTACTGTTGCTCAAAATCTAGACATTTCATTAGGTTTGCTGTGCATGAAACCTTATGGAAAATATTTATTTAAAAAAAACAGGTCAAAAAAAATTTTTTTTTCCTTTGCTAATCATTTGATAATCTTATATGAGATTATTTATTAAATAAATTAGATTTTATTGGTCAGCTTGACTACGTAAAACTGTCTGGGGAAATGCATAAAAAAAGTCAAGAGGTTAAAAAGAAAGCTTAAAAGAGACAGAGAGAGAGAAAAAGAAAGACACTTGTTCACTCCATTCCTCGTTCGTATTCAGCCCTCGAGTCAGCATTCACATCAAGTCATTTACATATAAATGGGACAGGGAATGAGCTTCGGGTCTGAAGAACCGCACAAAAGCCCGTAAGAAGAGGGCCAAAAATTAAAAAGTGACAAACATAAAAGAACAAGAAGTGCCTCAGAGATGAGCAGTAACAAAAGAACCTCGATTCGGTAACAAAATGCTTCAAAGCCATGTAGTATGCGAAATAAAACAAACCGGTCAAAAGGCGAATTGATTATCAGTTCTAAGATTCTGCATTGCGATATTTCACGTTATCAGTGACATCCATACGTTCCGTTAAAAGAGACGGTTCCTAATTATGATCCATTCCTAGGAGACTTAAGGACAGATTTCAGGTCAAAGTCCTTATCTTGGACAGAATAATGTGAAAAATTAAACATATCATTAATTTAATTTAAAACATTTTTTTTAACTATGACAATATCACAAACCATGATAAAGAGTTGTACAGGTATCACAGTTAACCATGTGCCGACCCATAAAATCAGCATAGCTGACCTCAAAATTATAATCAGTGCCATCACCCTTTAATAAAACTCATATTTTTAGATAAACACTCCCGTCCCAACTACATTCATTTTGGTATTTTCTGGATCCATCCTAAGGACCAGGCTAACCCCACTAGAATCACACCAGGAAGACTCTAGAACCAATGTGATGTTTGTATAACCACATTTGGAAATGCTTTAATTTAAAGAATCTTTGCTACCATCTTTCTAGAATACTCAAGAATGTGTCCAAGTGTCCTTAGCAGAATCTGAACACTAAGAATTCTACCTATTGCTGAGAAGAATCTTGAACCATGCCGGTAAGAGTAACAACACACCAAGGACCCTGGAACCGCATCCAAGATTCAAGAACCACACTAATGAGGAGGGGCGTTATCCTTACTCAATGAAGACTGTATAACCACGCCAGGAAAAGATTAGCTCTCCTGTTAGTTGGGTAATCTGAGAACTTCACCTGGGTGATTATAGGCTATAGGGACTCTAGAACTGCAGTAACATTTGTTGAGTCATGCTGGAGGACCATCATGAGTCTGATGATTCTAGAATCTAGATTCTAGAGACTACCCCTGAGAATTGAGGACCGTGTACCTTCCAGAACTGCACTAACAAGGAGAATTTCTTGTATTTTTAATTTATTTTAGGATAATTTTTATTCTAAAATCGTCCAGGAGACCCATCACCACTCATCAGATCCTAGAACCCCCACCAGAAATTTTAGAAGACTATAGAATCATTTCTCATTAGCTGCAGAATCCGGGAAGACTAGCATCAACCTGTAGACTGTTGAACCACAGTGAAGGACCTAGAATTACTCTCAGGAGAAAACCATCAGTCTGGTTGTAAAACTTTTGCAGGAAAGGATCTAAAATTATTCTGGAGAAACTAGTGTCACTCTGAAGCTGAACCTCAGTGAAGAATCTAGAATTACCCTTGGGAGCCCAACATCAGTCTAAAGGTTGTAGAACCGCAGTGAAGAATATACAATTACTCTACTAGCGTAGCATCAGTCTGGCAGTTGTAGAAACACAGGAAAGCTGCTAGAATTACTCTGGGGACACTAGTGTCATGGTGAAGGCGTGTCACAAAGACTGTAACCACCCTGAATCTGTATTTCGAACGATTTAAACCCTAAAAAAAAGGGTGTCGTGGACAGAACACTAAATTAAGAGTCGGAGAATCCCATTTTGTGAGAAACACAGGCTTCACGTCATATAAGGAGACACACTGTTGAAGAAGTGTACTATAGGAAAACGTAAACCGTAGCACCATACGCTAGGCTTGTTAGTGTCTGGGCCCTGGCTAATCATTTATCATGGTTTGCAAAGCTAATATTCAAGAGGAAAAATAATTTTTGGGGATGGGCCCTAGAGAATGATGCATGAGGCAGTGCTTTATTGCTTTTCCCCAACTAAAGGAACCGCAAAAGACATTAGTCTGCATTTGGTTTTTGGACTGGGGCAAGGACCAAAAAACATTGACTCTCCAGGACAAGCTCTTTCCGTATGATAATGTATTGCTTGTCTGGAATATCGCAACGGTTCTGGTTGGCTGTAGAAGTTTAGAAGTTAACGAAAAGAACAAAAGAAGATCACCGGCAATTAAAAAGTACAATTATATTAAAGAGTCTAAATGAGACAACTTTAACGAAAAATAAAAATAAGAAGTGCAACAAGTGAACACCAAACAGGGCTTGGTTCAAGGCGAAGAAAATATGTTTCCTTTTTCTTTCATTTAAATCATTCTAATAGAAATTCTAGAACTATGCTGTTTTAACGCACCAAAAAATCCACCCCATAAAGAACCACAGCAGAGATACCAGAACCCGGTCCCAATCCTAGGATTCTAAAGCCACATGGAAGACATTGAAAAACGAACGATCATTAATCAGATGATTATGGAACCACAGAAAAGACTTAAGATCTATGACTGTGATATTTTCGACACTTCATGAGGATTATAAACCCATAAAGAAGACTCTAGATCCTTGCCAGGGAGGGCCATCATATTGCAGAGCTGTCTAGAGTCAGGGCAAAGATTCTACAAATAGACTGGGAAGTTCAATAACATCTGAAATTAATCTAGAACCATAGCCATGAGACTATTGCTTTGGTGATCCTGGACCCATGGCAAATATTCTAGAACCAGGCTGGGCAGTCGGTATAGCACACAACGCCTGAATTTCTTAAGCCAAATAAATGCCAGATAAAAGATTCTAGTGCCGTGACGCTGAGGATTCCATAACCACAGGGATTTTTATTTTGGAGTCGAACTGGGACTGGGATTCTTGTGAGGGACTACTTTCATAACTCTAGGAACTCTAGAACCGTGCACAATTCCGGAGTTGCACAAAAGATTTCAGCATCACAGTGAAGAATTGTAAACCACGTAAACGAGGTAACGCTGCCACAAAAGTCTTCCTGAAATTGATTATTCGAGAGCCACGTTAAAAATTGTACAGGAGTTCTAGAGTCACACCGTAAGAGCTAAGGGTAAGGGTAAGATTGTTGTTGTCTTCAAGAGGAACACAGGATTATGAGAACTTCTTTATGAGGTCATAGATGTTCTCTGAAGATGCAGTATTAACAGAACGAACACACGCGCGCGCACACACAGATACACATCCTAAAAAAAAAAATCTCATTAGCAAAAATATACATATGTATGTACAAATTTATTCCTTTGAAACCTTATCAAAAGTGTAGTCAAGGTTTGTTTTTTGTTTTTTTCCACATTTACATTCCTATAAACAGAACCAGAATTGAGATTCCTGTGTTCTTAAGGTAAAAAAAAAAAAAAAAAAAAAAACTATAAGAGATGGGAATGTCATGCGGCGTCTCGCGATATCCAGCCACTCTCGGTAAGGAAGTTCAGGATGCGTCTTTTCAGCATCTTATCCAGGTAGCCTGGTAAGCGGCTCTTGGCGGGAACGCCTTGTCGCTTCTGCAGATGATCTTTGATTATGATAGTCTTGACCGTCAGGTACCGAGTCGGACTCAAGTTCAGAGAGTTGCACAGCAGTTTCTCGCGGTCGGAAAGGAGCTCGAAGCCCGGTAAGTGCTCGATGGCTGAGAATTCACCATCTTTTCCTTCCTCTTTGACGGTGCTGCCTCCGCCTCCTGCGTTGGCTCCGCTTCCTGAATTAGCTCCGCCTCCCATTCCAATCCCTGCTCCGCCGCCGCCCCCTCCGCCGCCACTGCCTCTCTTGGAGCTCTTGTTTTCTTTCCGCTTCTCGCGCTTGTGTCGCGCCGCCTCGTACTCGGCCGACTCATCGAGGCGTGTGATGCCGTTGCGCCGGTACCGCTGGAGCTCCCGGACTTTGGCGCGTAGCACGCGTTCCTTGTGCATGTTGTCGAAAAAGTCCTCGAAATCTCGAAACGCCATAAACTGACAGAGCGCGCGTAGCTTTGTCCGCTGCTCACGTTCCTCCTTGGTAATCTTGCGCTTCCCGGAACCTGACGACGCCGAGCTCGCGACCGTCGGGGTTAAACCGGCACCGCTACCTCCGCCCGCACTTTTGTCCTTTTTTTCCCGCCCGAGAAATGCATTCACGAGGCTGTAGTCACGGGCGACATCTTTTCGGCGCTGGCGCTCCCGTAGCTTCCGGACGTACATATCGACGTGGGCGCACTTCATCTCGAGCTCCACATCCTCGTCGTCGTAGTTTACGGACAAGCCGCTGACTAGCAACTCCGCCTCCTGTTCGTACTCCATTTCGTAGTCGTCGCGAAGCGGCATGTACCCGAGCTGCTGCTGTTCGCTCGACGTGAGCTCCAGCGGCAGCGGGGGGGTAGTGAGGCTCGGGGAGAGGGGCGCCCCGCCCGGACACGTGTGGTCGGTCACGCGGTTTGGGATCAGCTCCGGGATGCACGCCTTCCCCAGGTTACCGTGAATGTACATGGTGACATAATGTTCCATCACCTCTTGAGGCGAGCGGGACGCACCCACGTGGGCCGCCATATCCTCCTAAAACACACACAAACACACGTTACTGCCATTATTACACTCACTCTGGAAAAGGTGAGAAATTGTCATAAATAAACGTACACGCGATCTGAATGATAGAGTCTTGAGGGGATCGGATAAACACTTTCTCAGTACAGCCCACCCCGCAGCAAAGAGTTCACGTCCTTGATCATTCACAGATTTTTCCTTAGAACCCGACCAATAGTTTTCCTTGGAAACCATTCGCAATGTTTTGTAACGTATAGATTTTCATGAGTTTGAATGCCAAACTATTAAGAAAAATATAATTTACAAATGTTGTGACATAAATATTAACGTAAACTCAGCTTAATACTTTTTAGTACCCAAGGCAACCGTAGAGGAAAACAACATGGCTTGTGACAATGAATTTTTTTTTTTTTTACCCTTACTGTATTCACCCTTCAGTACTTATACCAAAGAAAACCAACGTCGGGGGTCTGCTGTATATTCATGTTACCCAAGTATATTTTATCCACCCTTTTTAAAATTCTGTACTCCTTCAGTACCCTTTTAAAATCCATCCAGGAGAACGGGGATTTCCTCTAGCGTTCCTGCTCATCAAACTGTGCTTCTTTTTGTTTTCTAATTAAAAAGTAACCATTATTTATTTATTTATTTATCTTTAATGTGTAAAAAATCTTTTACTGCTACCGGAATTATGGGAATGACGTCGCAAAAATATAAAACTCCCAAAATGAGCCTTTAATTATTATTACTATTATAATTATTATTATTTTTATGCCTCAACCACTATGACATCATGTGACTTAATGTCGTCATAGTCTGTGAGGGCCTTCTTGTGAATTAATATAATCATTATTTTTAGTCACAGAAACAACCTGAAACATGTGATGTTATGAATCTGTGACATTTCTTTTCTAGAATAGAGATGGTGTGAGTTAGTGGAAAAGAAAGATGGGGAGCCTGGCCTAAATTCATAGTTGAAGAAAAAATACTACTTCTTCTTCTTCTTGGTCAGTGTACATGAAAAGTTTATTTAGATGTTCAGCCGGCCCAAACCTCTCTGATCTATTACATATAAACTTAAACTGTAAAGTGGGCGTGTCTGTCTGTACATTGAAGATATTTGTGGAAAAAAAATATATTTGAGGGTGTATGCAAGATGAGTAACAGGACACATCATGATAGTTTTTGGATTTTTTTTTTCCTGTGTCTGTCTGTTTGTTTGTTCACCCTTCACGTAAAATAAAAACTACTGAAGGAATTTTAATGGTGTTTTCACAGGTGTGTGTATTCAGCCGAGCTTAAGGTAACATATAGGCTTTCTCGGGAAGAAAAGATATAAAATTTAAATTTCAAAGTAGCATATCATAAAAAAAAAAACATGATGGTTATAAATTTTAGTTAATTAGAAAATTCTTAAACCTGTAACTTGAAGAGAACACTCGTGATGCTGAGGGTGCGTTAATATCGGAACGCCGTGGCTGAAGGAGAGGGATGAGAGCTGTGTGACTCAATCATTCGCCAATATCTGGCCTGCTTAGTGATTTAATAGTGTTTCGTGTTACACTGTGTGTGTGTGTGTGTGTGTGTGTGTGTGTGTGTGTGATAGACTGATACAGCATCTGGGATTGTTGTTGAGTAAATACACGTGAGTCAGTCAGAAATCAAATCACACGTGTGAATGTGTGTGTGTGTGTGGATCGAGATCATTAAAGTTTAGTGTTCTGATTAATCGTGCAGCTCAGACAGGTAGACAGACAGATAAACTGGTAGACAGACAGACAGAGAGGCAATGAGAGACTGATAAACAGATAGATATCCAGACAAACAAACACAGACAGATAGACAAGATAGAGAGATGAACTGATAGAGTGAGAGACAGACAGGTAGACAGACAGACAGACAGACGGGTAACTTGTACACACAGACACAGAGATGTTGCAGTAGTCTAAGACTCTGAGGGAGTGTGTGCAGGATTCTTACACACACACACACACACACACACTGATCTGAGGGTCAGGTCGTTACCCAGTTCCCGAAGCCGTACTGTTCGATGGCATCGAGGAGCGACTGCTCTTCCCTGCTGGTCCATCCTCCCTCCGCCTCGGGACCCCAGAGCGTGAAGCGGCCGCCGTCCACTTGCTGGTAGCCGTGCCATCTCCGGTGATTCCCGATCTCCGCGCCGGCGGAGAAGCACTCGGGACAGAGCTCGATGTCCGCGCACTCTGTGCAGCGCAGCCGCAGGTTCGTCACGTCCGCCAGGCAGTTCACGCAGTACTTCTTGCCCAGGTCCGCCATCTTGGCGCTGGCTTGTTGCTCTGCCTCTCTCTCTCTCACTCTCTCTCTCTCTCTCTCTGCCTCTCTCGCTCGCTCGCTCCGTTCGCGCTGCCTGAGGATGTGTGCGCGCGCGCTTTCGGAAGTCGCGCGGACGTTTTCGTGCGCGGCGCATGCGCGTTACGCCGGCCTCGCCGGCGTCTCATGAATTATTCATGAAACGTGCCGAGCGTACGCTCTCATTGGCTGTATCCAGGACGACCGGGTAAAACACTGTCGCAATAATGGGTTTGTTTAAAAAAAAAACACTGTTAGGGGTCACTCTGATTAATCTAAACTCAGGTAAGATGATAAAAGGATTACTCTACGCGTTTTATGGGCTTCTGTGCAGTAATAATTCAGTTATATAAAATGTTCATTTATATATAAAACAGTATTTTATTAAATTTAGTTTGTAGGAACAGTTAAAAGGTTTAAGTTAAAAATAATCTGTTGATCTTTATGTAATCAGTGATATTATTATTATTATTATGATTATTTGAGGTTGAAGCCCACGTACATGTCTGTGTGTCTCTCTGTACAGCAGAACTCTCTGTCTAACTTATTAATACAAAGAAATCCCATTCTGTAAGGTTGAGTATCTCACGCCTTGTTTACACTAAGTTGTCCTTCTTTGGTGCTCAGACAAATACACTCCCTGTTCGGTAATCGGAGAGTGAATCACAGATGAGAAATGGGAAAAGTAGATAAAAGGATAAAGATGAAGTTTTGTCTTAAAACCACTCCAGCGTGTTAAAATTCACTTATACCACTTCAGCGCTGTTATTTCAGCCAAAGTGAAAATATGAACTAATCCCAGTAAAAATATTCACTTTATCTTTTCTAATTAATATCTATTGGTGCAGGTGTTTGTTTACATTGAGACAGTAGCGCATTAGTAGATTATTTTACAGTAGATTATTAAATCCCACACATAACTGTTCATAACATCACTTTTACTCAGCATTTCAATTCCATTCATAGTGCAGGTTAAAAGTTTTATTAAATTCAGCCCATCAGTCGATGTACAGACAGTTTGATGCATGCGTAGAAAGCTGTAAAAACTTGAAATCTGGCGCATTACTGCTCATAACTTCACTTCTACTCAACATTTTTGTTTCCTTTAATGCCGGAGGTTTAACTTAAGAGCAAATATCTAAGGACTGGCAAAGTTTCATTACATTCTATCGAGTTTTGCGTGGTTGCTGTGACAAAATCTGGCTGGACAGACAGACAGAGACATTTTCTGAGACTGGTTACGGGTCGTCCAATGTAGGAACTTTAAAGATATCTTCGAATGGGTGAGTTCTGACCCAATGTACAGACAGAACCTTTCTTTTATTTATAGATTCTCAGTTATCAGAAAAGCTTTAGGGTTGGGATAGAACTGACACTCGGTCCCACATCTGGACAACAGTCCACCATTTAGTGATGTCTGTTATGTCCCTATTAAAGCTGTATGGGCCTCTATATTGTAACCTTTTGCTTCACATTGATACGTTTCCTTATACTTTTTCTCCTGCTGTCACTTTCACTGACTTTAATACATTTAGGAGCCATGATGCACTTCACAGTCAGAGCTGTCCATTGTTTTATTTTCAGTAGGTCACCCATTGTGGCTGACATAAGCAGTATTGTGGTATTCCATCTGTACCTCCTGATTACTGCTGTGACTCAGATTTTGTCTGATGTTAAGTTGGTCACAGAGTTTCCTGTATCCTTTTTCGTCTTTGTGAAGTATACCTGTTTGAATTTTTAAGAATTATTTTACATGTGAAGCCAGGATGCAGACAAACAGATAGACACAGCCTGTTGATCCAGAACTAATAAAAATGTCCGGTGGTTCACACCTCATTATATAAAACCTTGATTATCCAATAGTGTACTCAGGTTTGTTCCAATAATTACAGTGATCACAGGTTCATTCACTCACTCTGCAGACTCCTTCCATGAATGTTAAATAAATGTCTTCTCACTTGAAAAAAAAAACTATACTGAAAGAATAATGGCTTACAAATTAAATTCACAGATTATCCCTGGAAAATGGAGGAGCAGTCACTTAAGGAAACGGGTTCTGATGTGAAGACCGAAGATCCAGATGTGGCAGAAGCTGGAGACCCCTGGGACAGTGAAGACCTGACTAAACCCGAGGAGGAAAGCCGTGCAGAAGAAACAGAAGCCCAAGCAAAAGTAGTAGACGAGGAGACAGAGCAGGTAGCAGGTGATGAGAATAAAGATAACCTGCCAGAACCTGAAGACGATGTTGAAGCTTCAGTGGTAGACGATGCACCAGACACTAGTGATGATTTCCAAAAAGAGAATGAAGAAGAAAAGCCTGAAAACCAAGAGGAAGAGACGAAGAGCGTAAAAATGGAAGATGATCAGAGACCATGTACAGGTTTTAGATTTATAATTTTTTATATAAAGTATGCCAAACTAGTATGTTCCTGGTCTTGCACTTAAAAAAAACAACAATTTAATTCACTTTTTAGTCATATGAACGGTTATTTGTTCAAAAATCCTCAAAAATGCTTGGACTAGGAATCAGAATAATAATAATAACAACCCATTCAGAGTAGACATGGATCCTGTTTCTAGACATGTACACTCTATAGGGCCGTGGTTCTCAAAGTGTGTGGCGTGCCCCAATAGTGGGGAATACAGACATGACAGGTTGGGCGCAATGAACGGGAGGGAATTAGTGGAAAATAATAGGAAAGTACCTATTCTAATTCATGCTTTTCTTTATTGACAATAAAGATCACGAAACTAAAAAATCACACGCAAAATAATGGATCATTAATACAAGTAAATTAAAATAACATCAGAGAAAAAATGGAACCATAGTGCAACAATAACGGTTTAACATCAGCATGTTAATTGCAGAGGAACAATATATAAGGAAACATTCGGTATTATATATGTAATTTCATTTATTCCAATGTGTAGGCTGATGTTTCTGTATTTTTGTTAAAAATGAATATTTTATCAGGCAGTACTAGTCTGGCATTTCTAGTTTCCAGTGTGGCAACAAAGTTGCTTTTTGATCCTTCAGGCGCTGAACAGAAGGGAAGATCAATATCGTTCTACGCTTGTTGTTTGTGTGCGACATTTTGCAATGATCTCTAAATCATTTGTTGCGCCGTAGAGAATAATGGTGTTTATGCTTTTAAACATGTATAATTTAAGGCGGATGTAACTTAAAACCAATATATATAGAAAATATATGTGGGTATCTTATTTGCAGGTTTATTTACGCAGCTATTGAATTCGGAGATGCGAATATAAAACTAACTTTACCGCGGACACAAACCGGGTCAGTAGCGTACTGTATGTAGTGAGCGTAATAACGTCAATGGATACATTTGTTACATGGACCACAAAAAAGCAGGTGATTCAGCACTATCAGCCTAATCAACCAAAAATCCAGCCGAAAGGAAAACATGATGAAGCCTATGTTGCGCTTGGATTCATGGTGGGGATGGTGGGGCAGAGGAGAGACCGTGTGTGTTTTGCGTTTTAAACCGCTGGCAGCAGACAGCACGAGACCGAACGAAGTAGGAAGACACTTAGAGACAACACACCCCAGTCACGTTAATAAGCCACTCGACTTCTATGAAAGAAATCTCTAGATAAGTGACGAAGTAAGCCTGTTATAACAATTGCACGTTTATTTAATCTGTTTTGAACTTGGTGTTATTTGATTTTATTGGTTTAGAAATTGATAGTTCAATAAATAGTAAACTTGGCTGTTTTCGTTATCATTTTGTTGACAAGTGGGGCTTGAAGATTTGCTCATCCTCTTAAGTAGGAAATGACAGAAAATGTTTGAGAACCATTGCCATAGAGGATAGATGAATAAATGCTACCAAGAGCAGGCCACACCAGCAGGTGGCGATATAGTCCTAGCCCAGGAGATACAGTGCATTTGGACTTTTGGTGCACACTGTTACAAGACATATAGGTTTTTTCTTGTAAACAAGCCAGCAATAGGAAATCTCTAAATATCTTTACCATGGCAGGATTGTTTTAAAAAAGGTAAATTTTTTAGTGACCCTTAACAAAGTTTCCATGTGAACGAATAACCAAAATGCATAGGTAAAATAAATGTTTATACTTGTGTATGCATGCCAGTGTTGCATGGCATATTGAAAAAGTTCTACGATACTATTAAGTTTTGAATCTTTTCCTCTTCTTATGTCTATTTGATCTGCTGTATAGGATACTAATACTGACAGAAATCTCTTAAAGCGCAGCCTTGACAGCATTGACGTGTGTATATGACGTAACAGGGAAATCCAAACTGAGGTTGTAATATGGGCCACAGGAAGCTTTTAAAGCACGACAGTAGCAATAAGAGTCTCAGTAGAGAGCTAGACTTGAAGAAAGAGTTAAAGGCAATAGGTGACCTGAACTGAAATATTTGAGATATAGTGGTTATAAAGTAAGCAAAAAATGATGAAAAAAGATGAGTGCCTAAACACGGCTGTGCATGAGCTATTTTAAAGTCTGGTAGAGTTGGTTATATATTGGGACATTCGCTGCACCTTTAAGATTGTCTCTTTAAATTTTAAAAAGGAAAAACAAGGGCAAAACGTGTAGTATTACTGAAAATATTTTTACCAATGAAAGCCCAGCACTTTATAGTAATGGCGTCAGATAGGGAGCGTCTAAAAGTGCTGATCTAATTCACAGGATCTGTCTAACATACTGCAGTGTTAGATACAGGATTTATTTACTTTCTGTAGCAAACTGTATGTTTTTATTATTGACTACTGATCATGCACATTTTTAAATGAAAAACTATATAATAATTACTGTATATAAAACCCGTAAGATATTCAAATTCAAAGTTTGTCATGTACACAACCATACAGGGCATGATATGCAGTAAAAATCTCATATGACCTAAGAAGGAATGAGAAGGTAGGTAGAGGCAAATTTGCACTAGAATAAGATTAGAATGTAAAAAAAATTTATAAAATTTAAAAAATGTCAATGCCAATTTATTCATATAGGACATTTATTTCAACCAGTTTGTCCAAAGTGCTTTACAGTGATTAAAAGATGTAACATGGCAAAATTGAAATAAATTGTATAAAGCATAGTAAAACAAACTTAATAAAATACAATTACAAGAAAGAATTAACCATTAAATAGAATTATATAAAATGTACAGTGGAACCTTGGATTATGAGCATAATTCGAAGCAGGCTCGTATTCCAAAACACTCGTAAGTCAAAGCAAATTTTCCCATAAGAAATAATGGAAACTCAATTTTTTTATAACACCCGTGTTTTTTCCAACCACAAAAGTCTAGTGATTCTATATTAGCTCAGAGACAAGGCAATGTATTAAAAAGTTTTTCTACATTAATGACGATATTGAAACAAAAATGTTGGTATTGTGATAAGACTAACATGTGGACAACCTCACATATACTGATTATTTTATCTACGGCCTTGAAAGTTTCACACCTCGATTTGTCCTTGATCGCGGTACAGCTAAAGGTTAAGTGAATGTTGCTTGAGAGGATAAAGTAATTTGTAACTGTTCTTTAACCATTCCACTTTGATTCACACCAATTTTTTTAAAATGTTTTAGCCGATTTTCAAGAAAACCTTGAAGTGGTCTCTGAGGACGAGCAGAAGCTTCTTCAAGAACTCCAAGCAGAACATGAAAAGCTGAGTCAGCTCAATCACCAACTCCAAAATAAATTGTCTGAATACTTTCTACTTGAATCGGGCACTAAACTTAATTTATTGCATGGGAAAGTTTTTACCAAAGAAGATTGTCTTCAGAAGTACCCAGGTATTCTAGAGAAAGTTAAGAGAGAGATGGAGCACAAAAGGCAGAAGCAGCTAGAACAACACCATGTTGATGAACTGAATCGGCAGAATGACGAGAAGCTGGAGCAAATCGAACGCGAGCAGAGCATGCTGGCATCAACTGAGCGTGAAATGCTCATTACATTTCTGGAGCAGGCGATGGGCAAGACGGAGGCCCAAGCTGAGGCTGAGCGTCTGCTGATGGCAGCACAGGAATGCGAGGATGAGTATGTCTCTGTTAGGCAGGAGAACTTCAAGATGAATTCAAAAGTGCTTAATTTGGAAGCAGGACTCCATGCCAGGGAAAGGGCTCTAGATGGAGACATGCACAAGATAGACTTCGAGCAGCTACAAATTGAGAATGAAACCTACAAAGACAAGCTGGAAGAGTGCAAGGAAGATCTGATTAAGCTTAAGAAGATGATTCCTCACAACGACCAGGTTTGTTTGTTCAGCGTTTGTTTATTTAGAGGGCTCCTAGTCAAATTAATATTCTCCCTTTTTATTAAAAATGCAATATTTTTTCATTTACTCATTACAAAATTCTCAAAAAATATAAATGTTTTTTATTTTATTTTTTTTTTTATAGTCCAATAAGTAGATCTGGTTTCACAAAGCTTTTTTCACAATGTTCAAAAATTTTAGTTTTTTCCTGTTTACCACCACTTCATGGATGTGTATATAAGCCAGTCCAATTGCAATCCACCAGATTCTGAAGGTTTTTTGAAAGAAATACACTGGCCAAAAGTATATGGACACCTGACCATCATACCCACCATTTTAAAACCAGAATTAATCTCCTTTGGTGTTATAATATCCTCCACTTATTCTTGATACATAACTGCTGACATTTAGTAGCTTGCATGATGTAGCATTACTGCCACCACTTTACTCTTTTAGTATCGTCCACTTTTCTAGGAAAGTTTTTAAACTAGAAGTCGGGACATGGAGTGGGGATATGTGGTTATTCAGTTAAATGAGCATTGGTGAGGTCAGACACTGATGTTTAGATTTTGAGAAGGCTTTGGTTCACCCAGAGGTGTTCAGTGGGTTGAGATTCAGGCTCCATGTAGGACACAGGAGTTCTTCCACTACATCCTTAACATGCATTTGGCAAAAACATGCTTAAAAGTGTCTCATCTAGTTGAAATGAATTTCCAGATAGGATAATTTATTATTATTATTATTATTATTATTATTATTATTATTATTATATAATTCCTAATACTTAATGCTTCTTATCTCGCGATCCATGCTTTGTTTTTCTTGTAAATACACATACACATTACTATTCTTATCAGATAAGAAGAAAGACATTTGCTAAATACAAGTTCACGCCCTTTTATGTAGTGCCCATAACGTTTTTTGAATTTAAATCTTTCAACGACCTTTATTGTCATTCAGATGAAAGGTTTATATTTCACTTCTTAAGACATAACCCTGAAAAAATGTATTATACTAAAATGCAAAACTGTTAAGATATTGCAGCATACATTTGAAATGGTTACGGACACTACAGATTTTTGGCTTTTTGGGAATTTATGGAATTTTGATTAAATATGTGTTAACAATAACTATTGGGCAAATCACAAAAAGCAATTTATTGAATAAACTATATATATATAAATATATATATAAATATATATATATATATATATATATATATATATATATATATATATATATATTTATAATGTCTTTAACCACATAACATACGGTAATTTCTAATTTGGAGCATTTAAACAAAACCACTGTTAGTTCATTTTGCATGGAATTCTTTAATTTAAGTAACAAATTTTATAGGTCATATGCAACCAGAAGCTTACACCAATTTCAGTATCAATATCCATAAAGAAATATAAATAATTTTTGCATTTGAAATTATTGATGTTTAAAAAGAGACAGTATAATGCAGAAAAAATGCAATTTTTGGGATACTTACTCTCCAAAACGGCTAATGTTAGCAATCTGAATTTTTTTAAGAAGCAGGATTGGTCACTTCCATGTTGCATAAGTTTCAAATGTAGCTTCTTTCTCGCACACTTTTTCTGTTATATATGCATAACATAAAAAAAATATAAAATCAGCACCAATACTGTGGCTGTATGTTTTTTTTATTTTATCGGCAGGTGGGATTGTCATGTTGGAACAAGTTTGGGGCTTTTAGTTTCAAAAAATGGAAATTGTAATGAAGGTACAGAGTACAGACTATTTGCTTGATTTTATACAACTTGTTTTTCTACATTTGTGGCAACAGTTTGGAAAAAGAACTGCATATAGGTGTGATGGTCAGGTGTCCACATACTTTTGGTCATATAGTATATCAGAGGCTCTGTGTCAGGAATGCATCTGTTAGGTATACCTAGAGGACAATGTTTTTATTATCACTGTCCTCATTGATCAAGTGCAGAAGGATCTCGTGCAGAAGGAGTGCAGAAACCAGCTATTTATTCTAAATGTTAAAGCACTTTAAAACTGTTTAACTGTAATTGTATGTGTCTTTGTGTCCCCACTCAGATTCTTATGCATTTTAAAGAGAAGCTGAGGTTCAATCAGGGGGTAAACCAGACAAAGCGAGCCCGTTTTGATGAACTGGAGGCTTTGGTGCTGCGTGAGCATCAAACACTGACGCAGATAATGCAAGCACGGGATGTCCTGCGCTTCGACAATCTGCATAAGCGCCAGGACTGTGGCCTGCTGGGAAATCCCACACTGCTCCGGGACCTTGAGGACACAGAGGATGAGCGTGAGACACTTGAAAGACAAGTGGAGATGCTAAAGAGAATCTGAAGAGACACACAAAACCAAACTGCTACATAGACACCTACAAGCCCCTGTAGCATAACGGCAGGAACACAATAACATGGAGGCCCATTTTAAGAATTGTTTTTTAAGCAGTTTATCATTTTGTGTAACAAAACCGTTCACTTTATTAAGTTTCATCCACACCACAGCGTTATGTTTTTTTCTTATTTGTTATTTGACTGAAGAGGAAAATGTGAAAAATTGCAGAAATAAATACATCTTAATGTTGACTTTATATATTTTTTTAACCTGACGGTACATTTTTTTAAAAGAATTAAATGTATGATTAAAAATATTTGTGTTAATAAGGTAATCTAACCTGCTTAATTAAAATGACAAACGATTAAAAAAATCAAATGTTCAACATAAACATCATGAACAAAAACAAAATAACAAGATTTATAAATAATGACTGTTATTATAAAGAAAATGTAAAAACGTGAGAAAGCTTTAAAGGGGGTGGTGCAGTATATTGGGGTTTTTAAACTTGTACAAAGCATGGAGTAGGAAAAAATTAAAGTATCTGGTAGCTTGTCTTCTTCTGTTGTTGGTGTTTACCCACTCTTCGCATCCACTGCCCCCATCTGGTCTTGAACCCCACCATTTTCTTTTCAGTTTAAAATTCTCCTTTCTAGTCTCATCATCCTTGTCTTCTTTGTCTGTTTTCTATGGAAGGCTAGTTGGTGGTTCAAAACTGAATAGAATGTGTGTGTGCTTGACCATCCTATAATACTGTAGGTTGACACCACACACAGAAAGAAGCCATGGCTTTAGACCAGCTGAAAATGAAGCTGAAAATGATTTGCGGTATAGGGGATGAGTGAGAATGAGTGAGTAAGTGGTTGAAAGTTATTGATGATTACTTTTTTTTTAATTAAAATTTTATATTTAATTCATAATATCATTTAATAATAAATACCCTTAAACAGCTTGAGAATTCAATCCACATAAATACAGAGAGAAAAACTTTTAATCGGAGTTACCTGGCATCTAGGGGACAATTAAGATTACGGGTAAACATCAGCACATCCACACTGGTGGTGAGCATAGCTGCCTTCCAAGCAGTTTAACCGGGTTCCATTCCCAGCCAACAGGTGCCCTTTTAAGTTGAATGTTCAGGTAACATAACTGACTGTTGCTATAGCAGGTGACTGTACTGTGATGAGAACAGGAGATTCATGGACCAAAAACCTCGGCATGTTTCTGCCCGAGGTGATTTTTCGAACCAGGGACCATTCGCGTGTTAGATGAATGTAGTAACCACTACATTACAGAAACCACGGGTTTTGGAACTAATAGTCTAGCGTGGGTTCGGTGTCAGACCTTTTCTTGACGCGCTGCCGTTAAAGCTGACTTCCTTTCTAAAACAAAAAAAATAATTGCTGCCCCTACACGGTTCTGATCGGAGGACTGTTCACGTGTGAGGCAAACGAGATAAGCGCTACACTACAGAAACCAGTGGTAGGTTGGCTGCTCGCTGCCACCTGGGGTGTGGGAAACAGGAACTCTGGCGAGAAGAACCACTCTCTCCTAAATCGGCATCGAGGGGACAATAAAGATCGCGGCTAAAAATGGGCTCTGGATGCCTATTGGAGGACAGGTCAAAAGCAGTGTTTCTGCCTGGTTTCGAACCAGGGACCTTTCGCGTGTTAGGCGAACGTGATAACCACTACACTACAGAAACCACAACGCTCAGCACCGGACTTCAGGCGTCTTTTCGGCGTCAAAGTTTTTCTTGACGCGCTGACCGGAACGAAGAAAGGAGCGCTGTTCCTACCCGGCTTCGATCCGGGGACCTTTCGCGTGTAAGGCGAACGTGATAACCACTACACTACAGAAACCACGCCGGGTGAGGCTCTTTTGATGTCGGCCTGTCATCTGCACGTGCAGGAAACGGCGCTCCCACCCAGAGCCTTCAATCCACATGAAGTCGAATAAGAAAACGTTGATTCGGAGTTGCCTGGCATCGAGGGGACAATAAAGATCGCGGCTAAAAATGGGCTCATTCGCGCGGTTACCTCAACCGTGGCGTTGGTGGTATAGTGGTGAGCATAGCTGCCTTCCAAGCAGTTGACCCGGGTTCGATTCCCGGCCAACGCATGCCCTTTTAAGTTGAATGTTCAGGTGCGTGCCATGTAAGAGTCCCATGACAGTCAGCCCACAAAGACACCAGTGTAGCCAACAGAGTATTCCATGTCTTATCTTTAATTAACAACCATGTCTGAATGTTGATTGATGTGAGATGAGCTCATATTTGCAGAGGATACTGTCTTCCAAGGTTTCTGAAGGTCTGCAGTGATGAGAACATGAGGTCCATAGAGGCAAAGGCCAAAAACCTCAGCATGTTTCTGCCCGGTTTCGAACCGGGGACCTTTCGCGTGTGAGGCGAACGTGATAACCGCTACACTAAAGAAACCACGGGCAGGTTGGCCGCTCGCTGCCACCTGGGGTGTGGGAAACAGGAACTCTGGCGAGAAGAACCACTCTAGCAGGCACCAGCCTTTCCGACCGATGACGGCTGGATGCCTATTGGAGGACAGGTCAAAAGCAGTGTTTCTGCCTGGTTTCGAACCAGGGACCTTTCGCGTGTTAGGCGAACGTGATAACCACTACACTACAGAAACCACAACGCTCAGCACCGGACTTCAGGCGTCTTTTCGGCGTCAAAGTTTTTCTTGACGCGCTGACCGGAAAAGGAGCGCTGTTCCTACCCGGCTTCGATCCGGGGACCTTTCGCGTGTAAGGCGAACGTGATAACCACTACACTACAGAAACCACGCCGGGTGAGGCTCTTTTGATGTCGGCCTGTCATCTGCACGTGCGGGAAACGGCGCTCCCACCCAGAGCCTTCAATCCACATGAAGTCGAATAAGAAAACGTTGATTCGGAGTTGCCTGGCATCGAGGGGACAATAAAGATCGCGGCTAAAAATGGGCTCATTCGCGCGGTTACCTCAACAGTGGCGTTGGTGGTATAGTGGTGAGCATAGCTGCCTTCCAAGCAGTTGACCCGGGTTCGATTCCCGGCCAACGCATGCCCTTTTAAGTTGAATGTTCAGGTGCGCGCCATGTAAGAGTCCCATGACAGTCAGCCCACAAAGACACCAGTGTAGCCAACAGAGTATTCCATGTCTTATCTTTAATTAACAACCATGTCTGAATGTTGATTGATGTGAGATGAGCTCATATTTGCAGAGGATACTGTCTTCCAAGGTTTCTGAAGGTCTGCAGTGATGAGAACATGAGGTCCATAGAGGCAAAGGCCAAAAACCTCAGCATGTTTCTGCCCGGTTTCGAACCGGGGACCTTTCGCGTGTGAGGCGAACGTGATAACCGCTACACTACAGAAACCACGGGCAGGTTGGCCGCTCGCTGCCACCTGGGGTGTGGGAAACAGGAACTCTGGCGAGAAGAACCACTCTAGCAGGCACCAGCCTTTCCGACCGATGACGGCTGGATGCCTATTGGAGGACAGGTCAAAAGCAGTGTTTCTGCCTGGTTTCGAACCAGGGACCTTTCGCGTGTTAGGCGAACGTGATAACCACTACACTACAGAAACCACAACGCTCAGCACCGGACTTCAGGCGTCTTTTCGGCGTCAAAGTTTTTCTTGACGCGCTGACCGGAACGAATAAAGGAGCGCTGTTCCTACCCGGCTTCGATCCGGGGACCTTTCGCGTGTAAGGCGAACGTGATAACCACTACACTACAGAAACCACGCCGGGTGAAGCTCTTTTGATGTCGGCCTGTCATCTGCACGTGCGGGAAACGGCGCTCCCACCCAGAGCCTTCAATCCACATGAAGTCGAATAAGAAAACGTTGATTCGGAGTTGCCTGGCATCGAGGGGACAATAAAGATCGCGGCTAAAAATGGGCTCATTCGCGCGGTTACCTCAACCGTGGCGTTGGTGGTATAGTGGTGAGCATAGCTGCCTTCCAAGCAGTTGACCCGGGTTCGATTCCCGGCCAACGCATGCCCTTTTAAGTTGAATGTTCAGGTGCGCGCCATGTAAGAGTCCCATGACAGTCAGCCCACAAAGACACCAGTGTAGCCAACAGAGTATTCCATGTCTTATCTTTAATTAACAACCATGTCTGAATGTTGATTGATGTGAGATGAGCTCATATTTGCAGAGGATACTGTCTTCCAAGGTTTCTGAAGGTCTGCAGTGATGAGAACATGAGGTCCATAGAGGCAAAGGCCAAAAACCTCAGCATGTTTCTGCCCGGTTTCGAACCGGGGACCTTTCGCGCGTGAGGCGAACGTGATAACCGCTACACTACAGAAACCACGGGCAGGTTGGCCGCTCGCTGCCACCTGGGGTGTGGGAAACAGGAACTCTGGCGAGAAGAACCACTCTAGCAGGCACCAGCCTTTCCGACCGATGACGGCTGGATGCCTATTGGAGGACAGGTCAAAAGCAGTGTTTCTGCCTGGTGTCGAACCAGGGACCTTTCGCGTGTTAGGCGAACGTGATAACCACTACACTACAGAAACCACAACGCTCAGCACCGGACTTCAGGCGTCTTTTCGGCGTCAAAGTTTTTCTTGACGCGCTGACCGGAACGAAGAAAGGAGCGCTGTTCCTACCCGGCTTCGATCCGGGGACCTTTCGCGTGTAAGGCGAACGTGATAACCACTACACTACAGAAACCACGCCGGGTGAGGCTCTTTTGATGTCGGCCTGTCATCTGCACGTGCGGGAAACGGCGCTCCCACCCAGAGCCTTCAATCCACATGAAGTCGAATAAGAAAACGTTGATTCGGAGTTGCCTGGCATCGAGGGGACAATAAAGATCGCGGCTAAAAATGGGCTCATTCGCGCGGTTACCTCAACCGTGGCGTTGGTGGTATAGTGGTGAGCATAGCTGCCTTCCAAGCAGTTGACCCGGGTTCGATTCCCGGCCAACGCATGCCCTTTTAAGTTGAATGTTCAGGTGCGCGCCATGTAAGAGTCCCATGACAGTCAGCCCACAAAGACACCAGTGTAGCCAACAGAGTATTCCATGTCTTATCTTTAATTAACAACCATGTCTGAATGTTGATTGATGTGAGATGAGCTCATATTTGCAGAGGATACTGTCTTCCAAGGTTTCTGAAGGTCTGCAGTGATGAGAACATGAGGTCCATAGAGGCAAAGGCCAAAAACCTCAGCATGTTTCTGCCCGGTTTCGAACCGGGGACCTTTCGCGTGTGAGGCGAACGTGATAACCGCTACACTACAGAAACCACGGGCAGGTTGGCCGCTCGCTGCCACCTGGGGTGTGGGAAACAGGAACTCTGGCGAGAAGAACCACTCTAGCAGGCACCAGCCTTTCCGACCGATGACGGCTGGATGCCTATTGGAGGACAGGTCAAAAGCAGTGTTTCTGCCTGGTTTCGAACCAGGGACCTTTCGCGTGTTAGGCGAACGTGATAACCACTACACTACAGAAACCACAACGCTCAGCACCGGACTTCAGGCGTCTTTTCGGCGTCAAAGTTTTTCTTGACGCGCTGACCGGAACGAATAAAGGAGCGCTGTTCCTACCCGGCTTCGATCCGGGGACCTTTCGCGTGTAAGGCGAACGTGATAACCACTACACTACAGAAACCACGCCGGGTGAAGCTCTTTTGATGTCGGCCTGTCATCTGCACGTGCGGGAAACGGCGCTCCCACCCAGAGCCTTCAATCCACATGAAGTCGAATAAGAAAACGTTGATTCGGAGTTGCCTGGCATCGAGGGGACAATAAAGATCGCGGCTAAAAATGGGCTCATTCGCGCGGTTACCTCAACCGTGGCGTTGGTGGTATAGTGGTGAGCATAGCTGCCTTCCAAGCAGTTGACCCGGGTTCGATTCCCGGCCAACGCATGCCCTTTTAAGTTGAATGTTCAGGTGCGCGCCATGTAAGAGTCCCATGACAGTCAGCCCACAAAGACACCAGTGTAGCCAACAGAGTATTCCATGTCTTATCTTTAATTAACAACCATGTCTGAATGTTGATTGATGTGAGATGAGCTCATATTTGCAGAGGATACTGTCTTCCAAGGTTTCTGAAGGTCTGCAGTGATGAGAACATGAGGTCCATAGAGGCAAAGGCCAAAAACCTCAGCATGTTTCTGCCCGGTTTCGAACCGGGGACCTTTCGCGCGTGAGGCGAACGTGATAACCGCTACACTACAGAAACCACGGGCAGGTTGGCCGCTCGCTGCCACCTGGGGTGTGGGAAACAGGAACTCTGGCGAGAAGAACCACTCTAGCAGGCACCAGCCTTTCCGACCGATGACGGCTGGATGCCTATTGGAGGACAGGTCAAAAGCAGTGTTTCTGCCTGGTGTCGAACCAGGGACCTTTCGCGTGTTAGGCGAACGTGATAACCACTACACTACAGAAACCACAACGCTCAGCACCGGACTTCAGGCGTCTTTTCGGCGTCAAAGTTTTTCTTGACGCGCTGACCGGAACGAAGAAAGGAGCGCTGTTCCTACCCGGCTTCGATCCGGGGACCTTTCGCGTGTAAGGCGAACGTGATAACCACTACACTACAGAAACCACGCCGGGTGAGGCTCTTTTGATGTCGGCCTGTCATCTGCACGTGCGGGAAACGGCGCTCCCACCCAGAGCCTTCAATCCACATGAAGTCGAATAAGAAAACGTTGATTCGGAGTTGCCTGGCATCGAGGGGACAATAAAGATCGCGGCTAAAAATGGGCTCATTCGCGCGGTTACCTCAACCGTGGCGTTGGTGGTATAGTGGTGAGCATAGCTGCCTTCCAAGCAGTTGACCCGGGTTCGATTCCCGGCCAACGCATGCCCTTTTAAGTTGAATGTTCAGGTGCGCGCCATGTAAGAGTCCCATGACAGTCAGCCCACAAAGACACCAGTGTAGCCAACAGAGTATTCCATGTCTTATCTTTAATTAACAACCATGTCTGAATGTTGATTGATGTGAGATAAGCTCATATTTGCAGAGGATACTGTCTTCCAAGGTTTCTGAAGGTCTGCAGTGATGAGAACATGAGGTCCATAGAGGCAAAGGCCAAAAACCTCAGCATGTTTCTGCCCGGTTTCGAACCGGGGACCTTTCGCGTGTGAGGCGAACGTGATAACCGCTACACTACAGAAACCACGGGCAGGTTGGCCGCTCGCTGCCACCTGGGGTGTGGGAAACAGGAACTCTGGCGAGAAGAACCACTCTAGCAGGCACCAGCCTTTCCGACCGATGACGGCTGGATGCCTATTGGAGGACAGGTCAAAAGCAGTGTTTCTGCCTGGTTTCGAACCAGGGACCTTTCGCGTGTTAGGCGAACGTGATAACCACTACACTACAGAAACCACAACGCTCAGCACCGGACTTCAGGCGTCTTTTCGGCGTCAAAGTTTTTCTTGACGCGCTGACCGGAACGAAGAAAGGAGCGCTGTTCCTACCCGGCTTCGATCCGGGGACCTTTCGCGTGTAAGGCGAACGTGATAACCACTACACTACAGAAACCACGCCGGGTGAGGCTCTTTTGATGTCGGCCTGTCATCTGCACGTGCGGGAAACGGCGCTCCCACCCAGAGCCTTCAATCCACATGAAGTCGAATAAGAAAACGTTGATTCGGAGTTGCCTGGCATCGAGGGGACAATAAAGATCGCGGCTAAAAATGGGCTCATTCGCGCGGTTACCTCAACCGTGGCGTTGGTGGTATAGTGGTGAGCATAGCTGCCTTCCAAGCAGTTGACCCGGGTTCGATTCCCGGCCAACGCATGCCCTTTTAAGTTGAATGTTCAGGTGCGCGCCATGTAAGAGTCCCATGACAGTCAGCCCACAAAGACACCAGTGTAGCCAACAGAGTATTCCATGTCTTATCTTTAATTAACAACCATGTCTGAATGTTGATTGATGTGAGATGAGCTCATATTTGCAGAGGATACTGTCTTCCAAGGTTTCTGAAGGTCTGCAGTGATGAGAACATGAGGTCCATAGAGGCAAAGGCCAAAAACCTCAGCATGTTTCTGCCCGGTTTCGAACCGGGGACCTTTCGCGTGCGGGGCGACCGTGATAACCGCTACACTACAGAAACCACGGGCAGGTTGGCCGCTCGCTGCCACCTGGGGTGTGGGAAACAGGAACTCTGGCGAGAAGAACCACTCTAGCAGGCACCAGCCTTTCCGACCGATGACGGCTGGATGCCTATTGGAGGACAGGTCAAAAGCAGTGTTTCTGCCTGGTTTCGAACCAGGGACCTTTCGCGTGTTAGGCGAACGTGATAACCACTACACTACAGAAACCACAACGCTCAGCACCGGACTTCAGGCGTCTTTTCGGCGTCAAAGTTTTTCTTGACGCGCTGACCGGAACGAAGAAAGGAGCGCTGTTCCTACCCGGCTTCGATCCGGGGACCTTTCGCGTGTAAGGCGAACGTGATAACCACTACACTACAGAAACCACCCTGGGTGAGGCTCTTTTGATGTCGGCCTGTCATCTGCACGTGCGGGAAACGGCGCTCCCACCCAGAGCCTTCAATCCACATGAAGTCGAATAAGAAAACGTTGATTCGGAGTTGCCTGGCATCGAGGGGACAATAAAGATCGCGGCTAAAAATGGGCTCATTCGCGCGGTTACCTCAACCGTGGCGTTGGTGGTATAGTGGTGAGCATAGCTGCCTTCCAAGCAGTTGACCCGGGTTCGATTCCCGGCCAACGCATGCCCTTTTAAGTTAAATGTTCAGGTGCGCGCCATGTAAGAGTCCCATGACAGTCAGCCCACAAAGACACCAGTGTAGCCAACAGAGTATTCCATGTCTTATCTTTAATTAACAACCATGTCTGAATGTTGATTGATGTGAGATGAGCTCATATTTGCAGAGGATACTGTCTTCCAAGGTTTCTGAAGGTCTGCAGTGATGAGAACATGAGGTCCATAGAGGCAAAGGCCAAAAACCTCAGCATGTTTCTGCCCGGTTTCGAACCGGGGACCTTTCGCGTGTGAGGCGAACGTGATAACCGCTACACTACAGAAACCACGGGCGGGTTGGCCGCTCGCTGCCACCTGGGGTGTGGGAAACAGGAACTCTGGCGAGAAGAACCACTCTAGCAGGCACCAGCCTTTCCGACCGATGACGGCTGGATGCCTATTGGAGGACAGGTCAAAAGCAGTGTTTCTGCCTGGTTTCGAACCAGGGACCTTTCGCGTGTTAGGCGAACGTGATAACCACTACACTACAGAAACCACAACGCTCAGCACCGGACTTCAGGCGTCTTTTCGGCGTCAAAGTTTTTCTTGACGCGCTGACCGGAACGAAGAAAGGAGCGCTGTTCCTACCCGGCTTCGATCCGGGGACCTTTCGCGTGTAAGGCGAACGTGATAACCACTACACTACAGAAACCACGCCGGGTGAGGCTCTTTTGATGTCGGCCTGTCATCTGCACGTGCGGGAAACGGCGCTCCCACCCAGAGCCTTCAATCCACATGAAGTCGAATAAGAAAACGTTGATTCGGAGTTGCCTGGCATCGAGGGGACAATAAAGATCGCGGCTAAAAATGGGCTCATTCGCGCGGTTACCTCAACCGTGGCGTTGGTGGTATAGTGGTGAGCATAGCTGCCTTCCAAGCAGTTGACCCGGGTTCGCTTCCCGGCCAACGCATGCCCTTTTAAGTTGAATGTTCAGGTGCGCGCCATGTAAGAGTCCCATGACAGTCAGCCCACAAAGACACCAGTGTAGCCAACAGAGTATTCCATGTCTTATCTTTAATTAACAACCATGTCTGAATGTTGATTGATGTGAGATGAGCTCATATTTGCAGAGGATACTGTCTTCCAAGGTTTCTGAAGGTCTGCAGTGATGAGAACATGAGGTCCATAGAGGCAAAGGCCAAAAACCTCAGCATGTTTCTGCCCGGTTTCGAACCGGGGACCTTTCGCGTGTGAGGCGAACGTGATAACCGCTACACTACAGAAACCACGGGCAGGTTGGCCGCTCGCTGCCACCTAAGGTGTGGGAAACAGGAACTCTGGCGAGAAGAACCACTCTAGCAGGCACCAGCCTTTCCGACCGATGACGGCTGGATGCCTATTGGAGGACAGGTCAAAAGCAGTGTTTCTGCCTGGTTTCGAACCAGGGACCTTTCGCGTGTTAGGCGAACGTGATAACCACTACACTACAGAAACCACAACGCTCAGCACCGGACTTCAGGCGTCTTTTCGGCGTCAAAGTTTTTCTTGACGCGCTGACCGGAACGAAGAAAGGAGCGCTGTTCCTACCCGGCTTCGATCCGGGGACCTTTCGCGTGTAAGGCGAACGTGATAACCACTACACTACAGAAACCACGCCGGGTGAGGCTCTTTTGATGTCGGCCTGTCATCTGCACGTGCGGGAAACGGCGCTCCCACCCAGAGCCTTCAATCCACATGAAGTCGAATAAGAAAACGTTGATTCGGAGTTGCCTGGCATCGAGGGGACAATAAAGATCGCGGCTAAAAATGGGCTCATTCGCGCGGTTACCTCAACCGTGGCGTTGGTGGTATAGTGGTGAGCATAGCTGCCTTCCAAGCAGTTGACCCGGGTTCGATTCCCGGCCAACGCATGCCCTTTTAAGTTGAATGTTCAGGTGCGCGCCATGTAAGAGTCCCATGACAGTCAGCCCACAAAGACACCAGTGTAGCCAACAGAGTATTCCATGTCTTATCTTTAATTAACAACCATGTCTGAATGTTGATTGATGTGAGATGAGCTCATATTTGCAGAGGATACTGTCTTCCAAGGTTTCTGAAGGTCTGCAGTGATGAGAACATGAGGTCCATAGAGGCAAAGGCCAAAAACCTCAGCATGTTTCTGCCCGGTTTCGAACCGGGGACCTTTCGCGTGCGGGGCGACCGTGATAACCGCTACACTACAGAAACCACGGGCAGGTTGGCCGCTCGCTGCCACCTGGGGTGTGGGAAACAGGAACTCTGGCGAGAAGAACCACTCTAGCAGGCACCAGCCTTTCCGACCGATGACGGCTGGATGCCTATTGGAGGACAGGTCAAAAGCAGTGTTTCTGCCTGGTTTCGAACCAGGGACCTTTCGCGTGTTAGGCGAACGTGATAACCACTACACTACAGAAACCACAACGCTCAGCACCGGACTTCAGGCGTCTTTTCGGCGTCAAAGTTTTTCTTGACGCGCTGACCGGAACGAAGAAAGGAGCGCTGTTCCTACCCGGCTTCGATCCGGGGACCTTTCGCGTGTAAGGCGAACGTGATAACCACTACACTACAGAAACCACCCCGGGTGAGGCTCTTTTGATGTCGGCCTGTCATCTGCACGTGCGGGAAACGGCGCTCCCACCCAGAGCCTTCAATCCACATGAAGTCGAATAAGAAAACGTTGATTCGGAGTTGCCTGGCATCGAGGGGACAATAAAGATCGCGGCTAAAAATGGGCTCATTCGCGCGGTTACCTCAACCGTGGCGTTGGTGGTATAGTGGTGAGCATAGCTGCCTTCCAAGCAGTTGACCCGGGTTCGATTCCCGGCCAACGCATGCCCTTTTAAGTTGAATGTTCAGGTGCGCGCCATGTAAGAGTCCCATGACAGTCAGCCCACAAAGACACCAGTGTAGCCAACAGAGTATTCCATGTCTTATCTTTAATTAACAACCATGTCTGAATGTTGATTGATGTGAGATGAGCTCATATTTGCAGAGGATACTGTCTTCCAAGGTTTCTGAAGGTCTGCAGTGATGAGAACATGAGGTCCATAGAGGCAAAGGCCAAAAACCTCAGCATGTTTCTGCCCGGTTTCGAACCGGGGACCTTTCGCGTGTGAGGCGAACGTGATAACCGCTACACTACAGAAACCACGGGCGGGTTGGCCGCTCGCTGCCACCTGGGGTGTGGGAAACAGGAACTCTGGCGAGAAGAACCACTCTAGCAGGCACCAGCCTTTCCGACCGATGACGGCTGGATGCCTATTGGAGGACAGGTCAAAAGCAGTGTTTCTGCCTGGTTTCGAACCAGGGACCTTTCGCGTGTTAGGCGAACGTGATAACCACTACACTACAGAAACCACAACGCTCAGCACCGGACTTCAGGCGTCTTTTCGGCGTCAAAGTTTTTCTTGACGCGCTGACCGGAACGAAGAAAGGAGCGCTGTTCCTACCCGGCTTCGATCCGGGGACCTTTCGCGTGTAAGGCGAACGTGATAACCACTACACTACAGAAACCACCCCGGGTGAGGCTCTTTTGATGTCGGCCTGTCATCTGCACGTGCGGGAAACGGCGCTCCCACCCAGAGCCTTCAATCCACATGAAGTCGAATAAGAAAACGTTGATTCGGAGTTGCCTGGCATCGAGGGGACAATAAAGATCGCGGCTAAAAATGGGCTCATTCGCGCGGTTACCTCAACCGTGGCGTTGGTGGTATAGTGGTGAGCATAGCTGCCTTCCAAGCAGTTGACCCGGGTTCGATTCCCGGCCAACGCATGCCCTTTTAAGTTGAATGTTCAGGTGCGCGCCATGTAAGAGTCCCATGACAGTCAGCCCACAAAGACACCAGTGTAGCCAACAGAGTATTCCATGTCTTATCTTTAATTAACAACCATGTCTGAATGTTGATTGATGTGAGATGAGCTCATATTTGCAGAGGATACTGTCTTCCAAGGTTTCTGAAGGTCTGCAGTGATGAGAACATGAGGTCCATAGAGGCAAAGGCCAAAAACCTCAGCATGTTTCTGCCCGGTTTCGAACCGGGGACCTTTCGCGTGTGAGGCGAACGTGATAACCGCTACACTACAGAAACCACGGGCGGGTTGGCCGCTCGCTGCCACCTGGGGTGTGGGAAACAGGAACTCTGGCGAGAAGAACCACTCTAGCAGGCACCAGCCTTTCCGACCGATGACGGCTGGATGCCTATTGGAGGACAGGTCAAAAGCAGTGTTTCTGCCTGGTTTCGAACCAGGGACCTTTCGCGTGTTAGGCGAACGTGATAACCACTACACTACAGAAACCACAACGCTCAGCACCGGACTTCAGGCGTCTTTTCGGCGTCAAAGTTTTTCTTGACGCGCTGACCGGAACGAAGAAAGGAGCGCTGTTCCTACCCGGCTTCGATCCGGGGACCTTTCGCGTGTAAGGCGAACGTGATAACCACTACACTACAGAAACCACGCCGGGTGAGGCTCTTTTGATGTCGGCCTGTCATCTGCACGTGCGGGAAACGGCGCTCCCACCCAGAGCCTTCAATCCACATGAAGTCGAATAAGAAAACGTTGATTCGGAGTTGCCTGGCATCGAGGGGACAATAAAGATCGCGGCTAAAAATGGGCTCATTCGCGCGGTTACCTCAACCGTGGCGTTGGTGGTATAGTGGTGAGCATAGCTGCCTTCCAAGCAGTTGACCCGGGTTCGATTCCCGGCCAACGCATGCCCTTTTAAGTTGAATGTTCAGGTGCGCGCCATGTAAGAGTCCCATGACAGTCAGCCCACAAAGACACCAGTGTAGCCAACAGAGTATTCCATGTCTTATCTTTAATTAACAACCCTGTCTGAATGTTGATTGATGTGAGATGAGCTCATATTTGCAGAGGATACTGTCTTCCAAGGTTTCTGAAGGTCTGCAGTGATGAGAACATGAGGTCCATAGAGGCAAAGGCCAAAAACCTCAGCATGTTTCTGCCCGGTTTCGAACCGGGGACCTTTCGCGTGTGAGGCGAACGTGATAACCGCTACACTACAGAAACCACGGGCGGGTTGGCCGCTCGCTGCCACCTGGGGTGTGGGAAACAGGAACTCTGGCGAGAAGAACCACTCTAGCAGGCACCAGCCTTTCCGACCGATGACGGCTGGATGCCTATTGGAGGACAGGTCAAAAGCAGTGTTTCTGCCTGGTTTCGAACCAGGGACCTTTCGCGTGTTAGGCGAACGTGATAACCACTACACTACAGAAACCACAACGCTCAGCACCGGACTTCAGGCGTCTTTTCGGCGTCAAAGTTTTTCTTGACGCGCTGACCGGAACGAAGAAAGGAGCGCTGTTCCTACCCGGCTTCGATCCGGGGACCTTTCGCGTGTAAGGCGAACGTGATAACCACTACACTACAGAAACCACCCCGGGTGAGGCTCTTTTGATGTCGGCCTGTCATCTGCACGTGCGGGAAACGGCGCTCCCACCCAGAGCCTTCAATCCACATGAAGTCGAATAAGAAAACGTTGATTCGGAGTTGCCTGGCATCGAGGGGACAATAAAGATCGCGGCTAAAAATGGGCTCATTCGCGCGGTTACCTCAACCGTGGCGTTGGTGGTATAGTGGTGAGCATAGCTGCCTTCCAAGCAGTTGACCCGGGTTCGATTCCCGGCCAACGCATGCCCTTTTAAGTTGAATGTTCAGGTGCGCGCCATGTAAGAGTCCCATGACAGTCAGCCCACAAAGACACCAGTGTAGCCAACAGAGTATTCCATGTCTTATCTTTAATTAACAACCATGTCTGAATGTTGATTGATGTGAGATGAGCTCATATTTGCAGAGGATACTGTCTTCCAAGGTTTCTGAAGGTCTGCAGTGATGAGAACATGAGGTCCATAGAGGCAAAGGCCAAAAACCTCAGCATGTTTCTGCCCGGTTTCGAACCGGGGACCTTTCGCGTGTGAGGCGAACGTGATAACCGCTACACTACAGAAACCACGGGCGGGTTGGCCGCTCGCTGCCACCTGGGGTGTGGGAAACAGGAACTCTGGCGAGAAGAACCACTCTAGCAGGCACCAGCCTTTCCGACCGATGACGGCTGGATGCCTATTGGAGGACAGGTCAAAAGCAGTGTTTCTGCCTGGTTTCGAACCAGGGACCTTTCGCGTGTTAGGCGAACGTGATAACCACTACACTACAGAAACCACAACGCTCAGCACCGGACTTCAGGCGTCTTTTCGGCGTCAAAGTTTTTCTTGACGCGCTGACCGGAACGAAGAAAGGAGCGCTGTTCCTACCCGGCTTCGATCCGGGGACCTTTCGCGTGTAAGGCGAACGTGATAACCACTACACTACAGAAACCACCCCGGGTGAGGCTCTTTTGATGTCGGCCTGTCATCTGCACGTGCGGGAAACGGCGCTCCCACCCAGAGCCTTCAATCCACATGAAGTCGAATAAGAAAACGTTGATTCGGAGTTGCCTGGCATCGAGGGGACAATAAAGATCGCGGCTAAAAATGGGCTCATTCGCGCGGTTACCTCAACCGTGGCGTTGGTGGTATAGTGGTGAGCATAGCTGCCTTCCAAGCAGTTGACCCGGGTTCGATTCCCGGCCAACGCATGCCCTTTTAAGTTGAATGTTCAGGTGCGCGCCATGTAAGAGTCCCATGACAGTCAGCCCACAAAGACACCAGTGTAGCCAACAGAGTATTCCATGTCTTATCTTTAATTAACAACCATGTCTGAATGTTGATTGATGTGAGATGAGCTCATATTTGCAGAGGATACTGTCTTCCAAGGTTTCTGAAGGTCTGCAGTGATGAGAACATGAGGTCCATAGAGGCAAAGGCCAAAAACCTCAGCATGTTTCTGCCCGGTTTCGAACCGGGGACCTTTCGCGTGTGAGGCGAACGTGATAACCGCTACACTACAGAAACCACGGGCGGGTTGGCCGCTCGCTGCCACCTGGGGTGTGGGAAACAGGAACTCTGGCGAGAAGAACCACTCTAGCAGGCACCAGCCTTTCCGACCGATGACGGCTGGATGCCTATTGGAGGACAGGTCAAAAGCAGTGTTTCTGCCTGGTTTCGAACCAGGGACCTTTCGCGTGTTAGGCGAACGTGATAACCACTACACTACAGAAACCACAACGCTCAGCACCGGACTTCAGGCGTCTTTTCGGCGTCAAAGTTTTTCTTGACGCGCTGACCGGAACGAAGAAAGGAGCGCTGTTCCTACCCGGCTTCGATCCGGGGACCTTTCGCGTGTAAGGCGAACGTGATAACCACTACACTACAGAAACCACGCCGGGTGAGGCTCTTTTGATGTCGGCCTGTCATCTGCACGTGCGGGAAACGGCGCTCCCACCCAGAGCCTTCAATCCACATGAAGTCGAATAAGAAAACGTTGATTCGGAGTTGCCTGGCATCGAGGGGACAATAAAGATCGCGGCTAAAAATGGGCTCATTCGCGCGGTTACCTCAACCGTGGCGTTGGTGGTATAGTGGTGAGCATAGCTGCCTTCCAAGCAGTTGACCCGGGTTCGATTCCCGGCCAACGCATGCCCTTTTAAGTTGAATGTTCAGGTGCGCGCCATGTAAGAGTCCCATGACAGTCAGCCCACAAAGACACCAGTGTAGCCAACAGAGTATTCCATGTCTTATCTTTAATTAACAACCATGTCTGAATGTTGATTGATGTGAGATGAGCTCATATTTGCAGAGGATACTGTCTTCCAAGGTTTCTGAAGGTCTGCAGTGATGAGAACATGAGGTCCATAGAGGCAAAGGCCAAAAACCTCAGCATGTTTCTGCCCGGTTTCGAACCGGGGACCTTTCGCGTGTGAGGCGAACGTGATAACCGCTACACTACAGAAACCACGGGCGGGTTGGCCGCTCGCTGCCACCTGGGGTGTGGGAAACAGGAACTCTGGCGAGAAGAACCACTCTAGCAGGCACCAGCCTTTCCGACCGATGACGGCTGGATGCCTATTGGAGGACAGGTCAAAAGCAGTGTTTCTGCCTGGTTTCGAACCAGGGACCTTTCGCGTGTTAGGCGAACGTGATAACCACTACACTACAGAAACCACAACGCTCAGCACCGGACTTCAGGCGTCTTTTCGGCGTCAAAGTTTTTCTTGACGCGCTGACCGGAACGAAGAAAGGAGCGCTGTTCCTACCCGGCTTCGATCCGGGGACCTTTCGCGTGTAAGGCGAACGTGATAACCACTACACTACAGAAACCACCCCGGGTGAGGCTCTTTTGATGTCGGCCTGTCATCTGCACGTGCGGGAAACGGCGCTCCCACCCAGAGCCTTCAATCCACATGAAGTCGAATAAGAAAACGTTGATTCGGAGTTGCCTGGCATCGAGGGGACAATAAAGATCGCGGCTAAAAATGGGCTCATTCGCGCGGTTACCTCAACCGTGGCGTTGGTGGTATAGTGGTGAGCATAGCTGCCTTCCAAGCAGTTGACCCGGGTTCGATTCCCGGCCAACGCATGCCCTTTTAAGTTGAATGTTCAGGTGCGCGCCATGTAAGAGTCCCATGACAGTCAGCCCACAAAGACACCAGTGTAGCCAACAGAGTATTCCATGTCTTATCTTTAATTAACAACCATGTCTGAATGTTGATTGATGTGAGATGAGCTCATATTTGCAGAGGATACTGTCTTCCAAGGTTTCTGAAGGTCTGCAGTGATGAGAACATGAGGTCCATAGAGGCAAAGGCCAAAAACCTCAGCATGTTTCTGCCCGGTTTCGAACCGGGGACCTTTCGCGTGTGAGGCGAACGTGATAACCGCTACACTACAGAAACCACGGGCAGGTTGGCTGCTCGCTGCCACCTAAGGTGTGGGAAACAGGAACTCTGGCGAGAAGAACCACTCTAGCAGGCACCAGCCTTTCCGACCGATGACGGCTGGATGCCTATTGGAGGACAGGTCAAAAGCAGTGTTTCTGCCTGGTTTCGAACCAGGGACCTTTCGCGTGTTAGGCGAACGTGATAACCACTACACTACAGAAACCACAACGCTCAGCACCGGACTTCAGGCGTCTTTTCGGCGTCAAAGTTTTTCTTGACGCGCTGACCGGAACGAAGAAAGGAGCGCTGTTCCTACCCGGCTTCGATCCGGGGACCTTTCGCGTGTAAGGCGAACGTGATAACCACTACACTACAGAAACCACCCCGGGTGAGGCTCTTTTGATGTCGGCCTGTCATCTGCACGTGCGGGAAACGGCGCTCCCACCCAGAGCCTTCAATCCACATGAAGTCGAATAAGAAAACGTTGATTCGGAGTTGCCTGGCATCGAGGGGACAATAAAGATCGCGGCTAAAAATGGGCTCATTCGCGCGGTTACCTCAACCGTGGCGTTGGTGGTATAGTGGTGAGCATAGCTGCCTTCCAAGCAGTTGACCCGGGTTCGATTCCCGGCCAACGCATGCCCTTTTAAGTTGAATGTTCAGGTGCGCGCCATGTAAGAGTCCCATGACAGTCAGCCCACAAAGACACCAGTGTAGCCAACAGAGTATTCCATGTCTTATCTTTAATTAACAACCATGTCTGAATGTTGATTGATGTGAGATGAGCTCATATTTGCAGAGGATACTGTCTTCCAAGGTTTCTGAAGGTCTGCAGTGATGAGAACATGAGGTCCATAGAGGCAAAGGCCAAAAACCTCAGCATGTTTCTGCCCGGTTTCGAACCGGGGACCTTTCGCGTGTGAGGCGAACGTGATAACCGCTACACTACAGAAACCACGGGCAGGTTGGCTGCTCGCTGCCACCTAAGGTGTGGGAAACAGGAACTCTGGCGAGAAGAACCACTCTAGCAGGCACCAGCCTTTCCGACCGATGACGGCTGGATGCCTATTGGAGGACAGGTCAAAAGCAGTGTTTCTGCCTGGTTTCGAACCAGGGACCTTTCGCGTGTTAGGCGAACGTGATAACCACTACACTACAGAAACCACAACGCTCAGCACCGGACTTCAGGCGTCTTTTCGGCGTCAAAGTTTTTCTTGACGCGCTGACCGGAACGAAGAAAGGAGCGCTGTTCCTACCCGGCTTCGATCCGGGGACCTTTCGCGTGTAAGGCGAACGTGATAACCACTACACTACAGAAACCACCCCGGGTGAGGCTCTTTTGATGTCGGCCTGTCATCTGCACGTGCGGGAAACGGCGCTCCCACCCAGAGCCTTCAATCCACATGAAGTCGAATAAGAAAACGTTGATTCGGAGTTGCCTGGCATCGAGGGGACAATAAAGATCGCGGCTAAAAATGGGCTCATTCGCGCGGTTACCTCAACCGTGGCGTTGGTGGTATAGTGGTGAGCATAGCTGCCTTCCAAGCAGTTGACCCGGGTTCGATTCCCGGCCAACGCATGCCCTTTTAAGTTGAATGTTCAGGTGCGCGCCATGTAAGAGTCCCATGACAGTCAGCCCACAAAGACACCAGTGTAGCCAACAGAGTATTCCATGTCTTATCTTTAATTAACAACCATGTCTGAATGTTGATTGATGTGAGATGAGCTCATATTTGCAGAGGATACTGTCTTCCAAGGTTTCTGAAGGTCTGCAGTGATGAGAACATGAGGTCCATAGAGGCAAAGGCCAAAAACCTCAGCATGTTTCTGCCCGGTTTCGAACCGGGGACCTTTCGCGTGTGAGGCGAACGTGATAACCGCTACACTACAGAAACCACGGGCAGGTTGGCCGCTCGCTGCCACCTAAGGTGTGGGAAACAGGAACTCTGGCGAGAAGAACCACTCTAGCAGGCACCAGCCTTTCCGACCGATGACGGCTGGATGCCTATTGGAGGACAGGTCAAAAGCAGTGTTTCTGCCTGGTTTCGAACCAGGGACCTTTCGCGTGTTAGGCGAACGTGATAACCACTACACTACAGAAACCACAACGCTCAGCACCGGACTTCAGGCGTCTTTTCGGCGTCAAAGTTTTTCTTGACGCGCTGACCGGAACGAAGAAAGGAGCGCTGTTCCTACCCGGCTTCGATCCGGGGACCTTTCGCGTGTAAGGCGAACGTGATAACCACTACACTACAGAAACCACAACGCTCAGCACCGGACTTCAGGCGTCTTTTCGGCGTCAAAGTTTTTCTTGACGCGCTGACCGGAACGAAGAAAGGAGCGCTGTTCCTACCCGGCTTCGATCCGGGGACCTTTCGCGTGTAAGGCGAACGTGATAACCACTACACTACAGAAACCACCCCCGGGTGAGGCTCTTTTGATGTCGGCCTGTCATCTGCACGTGCGGGAAACGGCGCTCCCACCCAGAGCCTTCAATCCACATGAAGTCGAATAAGAAAACGTTGATTCGGAGTTGCCTGGCATCGAGGGGACAATAAAGATCGCGGCTAAAAATGGGCTCATTCGCGCGGTTACCTCAACCGTGGCGTTGGTGGTATAGTGGTGAGCATAGCTGCCTTCCAAGCAGTTGACCCGGGTTCGATTCCCGGCCAACGCATGCCCTTTTAAGTTGAATGTTCAGGTGCGCGCCATGTAAGAGTCCCATGACAGTCAGCCCACAAAGACACCAGTGTAGCCAACAGAGTATTCCATGTCTTATCTTTAATTAACAACCATGTCTGAATGTTGATTGATGTGAGATGAGCTCATATTTGCAGAGGATACTGTCTTCCAAGGTTTCTGAAGGTCTGCAGTGATGAGAACATGAGGTCCATAGAGGCAAAGGCCAAAAACCTCAGCATGTTTCTGCCCGGTTTCGAACCGGGGACCTTTCGCGTGTGAGGCGAACGTGATAACCGCTACACTACAGAAACCACGGGCAGGTTGGCCGCTCGCTGCCACCTAAGGTGTGGGAAACAGGAACTCTGGCGAGAAGAACCACTCTAGCAGGCACCAGCCTTTCCGACCGATGACGGCTGGATGCCTATTGGAGGACAGGTCAAAAGCAGTGTTTCTGCCTGGTTTCGAACCAGGGACCTTTCGCGTGTTAGGCGAACGTGATAACCACTACACTACAGAAACCACAACGCTCAGCACCGGACTTCAGGCGTCTTTTCGGCGTCAAAGTTTTTCTTGACGCGCTGACCGGAACGAAGAAAGGAGCGCTGTTCCTACCCGGCTTCGATCCGGGGACCTTTCGCGTGTAAGGCGAACGTGATAACCACTACACTACAGAAACCACCCCGGGTGAGGCTCTTTTGATGTCGGCCTGTCATCTGCACGTGCGGGAAACGGCGCTCCCACCCAGAGCCTTCAATCCACATGAAGTCGAATAAGAAAACGTTGATTCGGAGTTGCCTGGCATCGAGGGGACAATAAAGATCGCGGCTAAAAATGGGCTCATTCGCGCGGTTACCTCAACCGTGGCGTTGGTGGTATAGTGGTGAGCATAGCTGCCTACCAAGCAGTTGACCCGGGTTCGATTCCCGGCCAACGCATGCCCTTTTAAGTTGAATGTTCAGGTGCGCGCCATGTAAGAGTCCCATGACAGTCAGCCCACAAAGACACCAGTGTAGCCAACAGAGTATTCCATGTCTTATCTTTAATTAACAACCATGTCTGAATGTTGATTGATGTGAGATGAGCTCATATTTGCAGAGGATACTGTCTTCCAAGGTTTCTGAAGGTCTGCAGTGATGAGAACATGAGGTCCATAGAGGCAAAGGCCAAAAACCTCAGCATGTTTCTGCCCGGTTTCGAACCGGGGACCTTTCGCGTGTGAGGCGAACGTGATAACCGCTACACTACAGAAACCACGGGCAGGTTGGCCGCTCGCTGCCACCTAAGGTGTGGGAAACAGGAACTCTGGCGAGAAGAACCACTCTAGCAGGCACCAGCCTTTCCGACCGATGACGGCTGGATGCCTATTGGAGGACAGGTCAAAAGCAGTGTTTCTGCCTGGTTTCGAACCAGGGACCTTTCGCGTGTTAGGCGAACGTGATAACCACTACACTACAGAAACCACAACGCTCAGCACCGGACTTCAGGCGTCTTTTCGGCGTCAAAGTTTTTCTTGACGCGCTGACCGGAACGAAGAAAGGAGCGCTGTTCCTAGCCGGCTTCGATCCGGGGACCTTTCGCGTGTAAGGCGAACGTGATAACCACTACACTACAGAAACCACCCCGGGTGAGGCTCTTTTGATGTCGGCCTGTCATCTGCACGTGCGGGAAACGGCGCTCCCACCCAGAGCCTTCAATCCACATGAAGTCGAATAAGAAAACGTTGATTCGGAGTTGCCTGGCATCGAGGGGACAATAAAGATCGCGGCTAAAAATGGGCTCATTCGCGCGGTTACCTCAACCGTGGCGTTGGTGGTATAGTGGTGAGCATAGCTGCCTTCCAAGCAGTTGACCCGGGTTCGATTCCCGGCCAACGCATGCCCTTTTAAGTTGAATGTTCAGGTGCGCGCCATGTAAGAGTCCCATGACAGTCAGCCCACAAAGACACCAGTGTAGCCAACAGAGTATTCCATGTCTTATCTTTAATTAACAACCATGTCTGAATGTTGATTGATGTGAGATGAGCTCATATTTGCAGAGGATACTGTCTTCCAAGGTTTCTGAAGGTCTGCAGTGATGAGAACATGAGGTCCATAGAGGCAAAGGCCAAAAACCTCAGCATGTTTCTGCCCGGTTTCGAACCGGGGACCTTTCGCGTGTGAGGCAAACGTGATAACCGCTACACTACAGAAACCACGGGCGGGTTGGCCGCTCGCTGCCACCTGGGGTGTGGGAAACAGGATCTCTGGCGAGAAGAACCACTCTAGCAGGCACCAGCCTTTCCGACCGATGACGGCTGGATGCCTATTGGAGGACAGGTCAAAAGCAGTGTTTCTGCCTGGTTTCGAACCAGGGACCTTTCGCGTGTTAGGCGAACGTGATAACCACTACACTACAGAAACCACAACGCTCAGCACCGGACTTCAGGCGTCTTTTCGGCGTCAAAGTTTTTCTTGACGCGCTGACCGGAACGAAGAAAGGAGCGCTGTTCCTACCCGGCTTCGATCCGGGGACCTTTCGCGTGTAAGGCGAACGTGATAACCACTACACTACAGAAACCACCCCGGGTGAGGCTCTTTTGATGTCGGCCTGTCATCTGCACGTGCGGGAAACGGCGCTCCCACCCAGAGCCTTCAATCCACATGAAGTCGAATAAGAAAACGTTGATTCGGAGTTGCCTGGCATCGAGGGGACAATAAAGATCGCGGCTAAAAATGGGCTCATTCGCGCGGTTACCTCAACCGTGGCGTTGGTGGTATAGTGGTGAGCATAGCTGCCTTCCAAGCAGTTGACCCGGGTTCGATTCCCGGCCAACGCATGCCCTTTTAAGTTGAATGTTCAGGTGCGCGCCATGTAAGAGTCCCATGACAGTCAGCCCACAAAGACACCAGTGTAGCCAACAGAGTATTCCATGTCTTATCTTTAATTAACAACCATGTCTGAATGTTGATTGATGTGAGATGAGCTCATATTTGCAGAGGATACTGTCTTCCAAGGTTTCTGAAGGTCTGCAGTGATGAGAACATGAGGTCCATAGAGGCAAAGGCCAAAAACCTCAGCATGTTTCTGCCCGGTTTCGAACCGGGGACCTTTCGCGTGTGAGGCGAACGTGATAACCGCTACACTACAGAAACCACGGGCGGGTTGGCCGCTCGCTGCCACCTGGGGTGTGGGAAACAGGATCTCTGGCGAGAAGAACCACTCTAGCAGGCACCAGCCTTTCCGACCGATGACGGCTGGATGCCTATTGGAGGACAGGTCAAAAGCAGTGTTTCTGCCTGGTTTCGAAGCAGGGACCTTTCGCGTGTTAGGCGAACGTGATAACCACTACACTACAGAAACCACAACGCTCAGCACCGGACTTCAGGCGTCTTTTCGGCGTCAAAGTTTTTCTTGACGCGCTGACCGGAACGAAGAAAGGAGCGCTGTTCCTACCCGGCTTCGATCCGGGGACCTTTCGCGTGTAAGGCGAACGTGATAACCACTACACTACAGAAACCACCCCGGGTGAGGCTCTTTTGATGTCGGCCTGTCATCTGCACGTGCGGGAAACGGCGCTCCCACCCAGAGCCTTCAATCCACATGAAGTCGAATAAGAAAACGTTGATTCGGAGTTGCCTGGCATCGAGGGGACAATAAAGATCGCGGCTAAAAATGGGCTCATTCGCGCGGTTACCTCAACCGTGGCGTTGGTGGTATAGTGGTGAGCATAGCTGCCTTCCAAGCAGTTGACCCGGGTTCGATTCCCGGCCAACGCATGCCCTTTTAAGTTGAATGTTCAGGTGCGCGCCATGTAAGAGTCCCATGACAGTCAGCCCACAAAGACACCAGTGTAGCCAACAGAGTATTCCATGTCTTATCTTTAATTAACAACCATGTCTGAATGTTGATTGATGTGAGATGAGCTCATATTTGCAGAGGATACTGTCTTCCAAGGTTTCTGAAGGTCTGCAGTGATGAGAACATGAGGTCCATAGAGGCAAAGGCCAAAAACCTCAGCATGTTTCTGCCCGGTTTCGAACCGGGGACCTTTCGCGTGTGAGGCGAACGTGATAACCGCTACACTACAGAAACCACGGGCGGGTTGGCCGCTCGCTGCCACCTGGGGTGTGGGAAACAGGATCTCTGGCGAGAAGAACCACTCTAGCAGGCACCAGCCTTTCCGACCGATGACGGCTGGATGCCTATTGAAGGACAGGTCAAAAGCAGTGTTTCTGCCTGGTTTCGAACCAGGGACCTTTCGCGTGTTAGGCGAACGTGATAACCACTACACTACAGAAACCACAACGCTCAGCACCGGACTTCAGGCGTCTTTTCGGCGTCAAAGTTTTTCTTGACGCGCTGACCGGAACGAAGAAAGGAGCGCTGTTCCTACCCGGCTTCGATCCGGGGACCTTTCGCGTGTAAGGCGAACGTGATAACCACTACACTACAGAAACCACCCCGGGTGAGGCTCTTTTGATGTCGGCCTGTCATCTGCACGTGCGGGAAACGGCGCTCCCACCCAGAGCCTTCAATCCACATGAAGTCGAATAAGAAAACGTTGATTCGGAGTTGCCTGGCATCGAGGGGACAATAAAGATCGCGGCTAAAAATGGGCTCATTCGCGCGGTTACCTCAACCGTGGCGTTGGTGGTATAGTGGTGAGCATAGCTGCCTTCCAAGCAGTTGACCCGGGTTCGATTCCCGGCCAACGCATGCCCTTTTAAGTTGAATGTTCAGGTGCGCGCCATGTAAGAGTCCCATGACAGTCAGCCCACAAAGACACCAGTGTAGCCAACAGAGTATTCCATGTCTTATCTTTAATTAACAACCATGTCTGAATGTTGATTGATGTGAGATGAGCTCATATTTGCAGAGGATACTGTCTTCCAAGGTTTCTGAAGGTCTGCAGTGATGAGAACATGAGGTCCATAGAGGCAAAGGCCAAAAACCTCAGCATGTTTCTGCCCGGTTTCGAACCGGGGACCTTTCGCGTGTGAGGCGAACGTGATAACCGCTACACTACAGAAACCACGGGCGGGTTGGCCGCTCGCTGCCACCTAAGGTGTGGGAAACAGGAACTCTGGCGAGAAGAACCACTCTAGCAGGCACCAGCCTTTCCGACCGATGACGGCTGGATGCCTATTGGAGGACAGGTCAAAAGCAGTGTTTCTGCCTGGTTTCGAACCAGGGACCTTTCGCGTGTTAGGCGAACGTGATAACCACTACACTACAGAAACCACAACGCTCAGCACCGGACTTCAGGCGTCTTTTCGGCGTCAAAGTTTTTCTTGACGCGCTGACCGGAACGAAGAAAGGAGCGCTGTTCCTACCCGGCTTCGATCCGGGGACCTTTCGCGTGTAAGGCGAACGTGATAACCACTACACTACAGAAACCACCCCGGGTGAGGCTCTTTTGATGTCGGCCTGTCATCTGCACGTGCGGGAAACGGCGCTCCCACCCAGAGCCTTCAATCCACATGAAGTCGAATAAGAAAACGTTGATTCGGAGTTGCCTGGCATCGAGGGGACAATAAAGATCGCGGCTAAAAATGGGCTCATTCGCGCGGTTACCTCAACCGTGGCGTTGGTGGTATAGTGGTGAGCATAGCTGCCTTCCAAGCAGTTGACCCGGGTTCGATTCCCGGCCAACGCATGCCCTTTTAAGTTGAATGTTCAGGTGCGCGCCATGTAAGAGTCCCATGACAGTCAGCCCACAAAGACACCAGTGTAGCCAACAGAGTATTCCATGTCTTATCTTTAATTAACAACCATGTCTGAATGTTGATTGATGTGAGATGAGCTCATATTTGCAGAGGATACTGTCTTCCAAGGTTTCTGAAGGTCTGCAGTGATGAGAACATGAGGTCCATAGAGGCAAAGGCCAAAAACCTCAGCATGTTTCTGCCCGGTTTCGAACCGGGGACCTTTCGCGTGTGAGGCGAACGTGATAACCGCTACACTACAGAAACCACGGGCAGGTTGGCCGCTCGCTGCCACCTAAGGTGTGGGAAACAGGAACTCTGGCGAGAAGAACCACTCTAGCAGGCACCAGCCTTTCCGACCGATGACGGCTGGATGCCTATTGGAGGACAGGTCAAAAGCAGTGTTTCTGCCTGGTTTCGAACCAGGGACCTTTCGCGTGTTAGGCGAACGTGATAACCACTACACTACAGAAACCACAACGCTCAGCACCGGACTTCAGGCGTCTTTTCGGCGTCAAAGTTTTTCTTGACGCGCTGACCGGAACGAAGAAAGGAGCGCTGTTCCTACCCGGCTTCGATCCGGGGACCTTTCGCGTGTAAGGCGAACGTGATAACCACTACACTACAGAAACCACCCCGGGTGAGGCTCTTTTGATGTCGGCCTGTCATCTGCACGTGCGGGAAACGGCGCTCCCACCCAGAGCCTTCAATCCACATGAAGTCGAATAAGAAAACGTTGATTCGGAGTTGCCTGGCATCGAGGGGACAATAAAGATCGCGGCTAAAAATGGGCTCATTCGCGCGGTTACCTCAACCGTGGCGTTGGTGGTATAGTGGTGAGCATAGCTGCCTTCCAAGCAGTTGACCCGGGTTCGATTCCCGGCCAACGCATGCCCTTTTAAGTTGAATGTTCAGGTGCGCGCCATGTAAGAGTCCCATGACAGTCAGCCCACAAAGACACCAGTGTAGCCAACAGAGTATTCCATGTCTTATCTTTAATTAACAACCATGTCTGAATGTTGATTGATGTGAGATGAGCTCATATTTGCAGAGGATACTGTCTTCCAAGGTTTCTGAAGGTCTGCAGTGATGAGAACATGAGGTCCATAGAGGCAAAGGCCAAAAACCTCAGCATGTTTCTGCCCGGTTTCGAACCGGGGACCTTTCGCGTGTGAGGCGAACGTGATAACCGCTACACTACAGAAACCACGGGCAGGTTGGCCGCTCGCTGCCACCTGGGGTGTGGGAAACAGGAACTCTGGCGAGAAGAACCACTCTAGCAGGCACCGGCCTTTCCGACCGATGACGGCTGGATGCCTATTGGAGGACAGGTCAAAAGCAGTGTTTCTGCCTGGTTTCGAACCAGGGACCTTTCGCGTGTTAGGCGAACGTGATAACCACTACACTACAGAAACCACAACGCTCAGCACCGGACTTCAGGCGTCTTTTCGGCGTCAAAGTTTTTCTTGACGCGCTGACCGGAACGAAGAAAGGAGCGCTGTTCCTACCCGGCTTCGATCCGGGGACCTTTCGCGTGTAAGGCGAACGTGATAACCACTACACTACAGAAACCACCCCGGGTGAGGCTCTTTTGATGTCGGCCTGTCATCTGCACGTGCGGGAAACGGCGCTCCCACCCAGAGCCTTCAATCCACATGAAGTCGAATAAGAAAACGTTGATTCGGAGTTGCCTGGCATCGAGGGGACAATAAAGATCGCGGCTAAAAATGGGCTCATTCGCGCGGTTACCTCAACCGTGGCGTTGGTGGTATAGTGGTGAGCATAGCTGCCTTCCAAGCAGTTGACCCGGGTTCGATTCCCGGCCAACGCATGCCCTTTTAAGTTGAATGTTCAGGTGCGCGCCATGTAAGAGTCCCATGACAGTCAGCCCACAAAGACACCAGTGTAGCCAACAGAGTATTCCATGTCTTATCTTTAATTAACAACCATGTCTGAATGTTGATTGATGTGAGATGAGCTCATATTTGCAGAGGATACTGTCTTCCAAGGTTTCTGAAGGTCTGCAGTGATGAGAACATGAGGTCCATAGAGGCAAAGGCCAAAAACCTCAGCATGTTTCTGCCCGGTTTCGAACCGGGGACCTTTCGCGTGTGAGGCGAACGTGATAACCGCTACACTACAGAAACCACGGGCAGGTTGGCCGCTCGCTGCCACCTGGGGTGTGGGAAACAGGAACTCTGGCGAGAAGAACCACTCTAGCAGGCACCAGCCTTTCCGACCGATGACGGCTGGATGCCTATTGGAGGACAGGTCAAAAGCAGTGTTTCTGCCTGGTTTCGAACCAGGGACCTTTCGCGTGTTAGGCGAACGTGATAACCACTACACTACAGAAACCACAACGCTCAGCACCGGACTTCAGGCGTCTTTTTGGCGTCAAAGTTTTTCTTGACGCGCTGACCGGAACGAAGAAAGGAGCGCTGTTCCTACCCGGCTTCGATCCGGGGACCTTTCGCGTGTAAGGCGAACGTGATAACCACTACACTACAGAAACCACCCCCGGGTGAGGCTCTTTTGATGTCGGCCTGTCATCTGCACGTGCGGGAAACGGCGCTCCCACCCAGAGCCTTCAATCCACATGAAGTCGAATAAGAAAACGTTGATTCGGAGTTGCCTGGCATCGAGGGGACAATAAAGATCGCGGCTAAAAATGGGCTCATTCGCGCGGTTACCTCAACCGTGGCGTTGGTGGTATAGTGGTGAGCATAGCTGCCTTCCAAGCAGTTGACCCGGGTTCGATTCCCGGCCAACGCATGCCCTTTTAAGTTGAATGTTCAGGTGCGCGCCATGTAAGAGTCCCATGACAGTCAGCCCACAAAGACACCAGTGTAGCCAACAGAGTATTCCATGTCTTATCTTTAATTAACAACCATGTCTGAATGTTGATTGATGTGAGATGAGCTCATATTTGCAGAGGATACTGTCTTCCAAGGTTTCTGAAGGTCTGCAGTGATGAGAACATGAGGTCCATAGAGGCAAAGGCCAAAAACCTCAGCATGTTTCTGCCCGGTTTCGAACCGGGGACCTTTCGCGTGTGAGGCGAACGTGATAACCGCTACACTACAGAAACCACGGGCGGGTTGGCCGCTCGCTGCCACCTGGGGTGTGGGAAACAGGAACTCTGGCGAGAAGAACCACTCTAGCAGGCACCAGCCTTTCCGACCGATGACGGCTGGATGCCTATTGGAGGACAGGTCAAAAGCAGTGTTTCTGCCTGGTTTCGAACCAGGGACCTTTCGCGTGTTAGGCGAACGTGATAACCACTACACTACAGAAACCACAACGCTCAGCACCGGACTTCAGGCGTCTTTTCGGCGTCAAAGTTTTTCTTGACGCGCTGACCGGAACGAAGAAAGAAGCGCTGTTCCTACCCGGCTTCGATCCGGGGACCTTTCGCGTGTAAGGCGAACGTGATAACCACTACACTACAGAAACCACCCCGGGTGAGGCTCTTTTGATGTCGGCCTGTCATCTGCACGTGCGGGAAACGGCGCTCCCACCCAGAGCCTTCAATCCACATGAAGTCGAATAAGAAAACGTTGATTCGGAGTTGCCTGGCATCGAGGGGACAATAAAGATCGCGGCTAAAAATGGGCTCATTCGCGCGGTTACCTCAACCGTGGCGTTGGTGGTATAGTGGTGAGCATAGCTGCCTTCCAAGCAGTTGACCCGGGTTCGATTCCCGGCCAACGCATGCCCTTTTAAGTTGAATGTTCAGGTGCGCGCCATGTAAGAGTCCCATGACAGTCAGCCCACAAAGACACCAGTGTAGCCAACAGAGTATTCCATGTCTTATCTTTAATTAACAACCATGTCTGAATGTTGATTGATGTGAGATGAGCTCATATTTGCAGAGGATACTGTCTTCCAAGGTTTCTGAAGGTCTGCAGTGATGAGAACATGAGGTCCATAGAGGCAAAGGCCAAAAACCTCAGCATGTTTCTGCCCGGTTTCGAACCGGGGACCTTTCGCGTGTGAGGCGAACGTGATAACCGCTACACTACAGAAACCACGGGCAGGTTGGCCGCTCGCTGCCACCTGGGGTGTGGGAAACAGGAACTCTGGCGAGAAGAACCACTCTAGCAGGCACCAGCCTTTCCGACCGATGACGGCTGGATGCCTATTGGAGGACAGGTCAAAAGCAGTGTTTCTGCCTGGTTTCGAACCAGGGACCTTTCGCGTGTTAGGCGAACGTGATAACCACTACACTACAGAAACCACAACGCTCAGCACCGGACTTCAGGCGTCTTTTCGGCGTCAAAGTTTTTCTTGACGCGCTGACCGGAACGAAGAAAGGAGCGCTGTTCCTACCCGGCTTCGATCCGGGGACCTTTCGCGTGTAAGGCGAACGTGATAACCACTACACTACAGAAACCACCCCCGGGTGAGGCTCTTTTGATGTCGGCCTGTCATCTGCACGTGCGGGAAACGGCGCTCCCACCCAGAGCCTTCAATCCACATGAAGTCGAATAAGAAAACGTTGATTCGGAGTTGCCTGGCATCGAGGGGACAATAAAGATCGCGGCTAAAAATGGGCTCATTCGCGCGGTTACCTCAACCGTGGCGTTGGTGGTATAGTGGTGAGCATAGCTGCCTTCCAAGCAGTTGACCCGGGTTCGATTCCCGGCCAACGCATGCCCTTTTAAGTTGAATGTTCAGGTGCGCGCCATGTAAGAGTCCCATGACAGTCAGCCCACAAAGACACCAGTGTAGCCAACAGAGTATTCCATGTCTTATCTTTAATTAACAACCATGTCTGAATGTTGATTGATGTGAGATGAGCTCATATTTGCAGAGGATACTGTCTTCCAAGGTTTCTGAAGGTCTGCAGTGATGAGAACATGAGGTCCATAGAGGCAAAGGCCAAAAACCTCAGCATGTTTCTGCCCGGTTTCGAACCGGGGACCTTTCGCGTGTGAGGCGAACGTGATAACCGCTACACTACAGAAACCACGGGCGGGTTGGCCGCTCGCTGCCACCTGGGGTGTGGGAAACAGGAACTCTGGCGAGAAGAACCACTCTAGCAGGCACCAGCCTTTCCGACCGATGACGGCTGGATGCCTATTGGAGGACAGGTCAAAAGCAGTGTTTCTGCCTGGTTTCGAACCAGGGACCTTTCGCGTGTTAGGCGAACGTGATAACCACTACACTACAGAAACCACAACGCTCAGCACCGGACTTCAGGCGTCTTTTCGGCGTCAAAGTTTTTCTTGACGCGCTGACCGGAACGAAGAAAGGAGCGCTGTTCCTACCCGGCTTCAATCCGGGGACCTTTCGCGTGTAAGGCGAACGTGATAACCACTACACTACAGAAACCACCCCGGGTGAGGCTCTTTTGATGTCGGCCTGTCATCTGCACGTGCGGGAAACGGCGCTCCCACCCAGAGCCTTCAATCCACATGAAGTCGAATAAGAAAACGTTGATTCGGAGTTGCCTGGCATCGAGGGGACAATAAAGATCGCGGCTAAAAATGGGCTCATTCGCGCGGTTACCTCAACCGTGGCGTTGGTGGTATAGTGGTGAGCATAGCTGCCTTCCAAGCAGTTGACCCGGGTTCGATTCCCGGCCAACGCATGCCCTTTTAAGTTGAATGTTCAGGTGCGCGCCATGTAAGAGTCCCATGATAGTCAGCCCACAAAGACACCAGTGTAGCCAACAGAGTATTCCATGTCTTATCTTTAATTAACAACCATGTCTGAATGTTGATTGATGTGAGATGAGCTCATATTTGCAGAGGATACTGTCTTCCAAGGTTTCTGAAGGTCTGCAGTGATGAGAACATGAGGTCCATAGAGGCAAAGGCCAAAAACCTCAGCATGTTTCTGCCCGGTTTCGAACCGGGGACCTTTCGCGTGTGAGGCGAACGTGATAACCGCTAAACTACAGAAACCACGGGCGGGTTGGCCGCTCGCTGCCACCTGGGGTGTGGGAAACAGGAACTCTGGCGAGAAGAACCACTCTAGCAGGCACCAGCCTTTCCGACCGATGACGGCTGGATGCCTATTGGAGGACAGGTCAAAAGCAGTGTTTCTGCCTGGTTTCGAACCAGGGACCTTTCGCGTGTTAGGCGAACGTGATAACCACTACACTACAGAAACCACAACGCTCAGCACCGGACTTCAGGCGTCTTTTCGGCGTCAAAGTTTTTCTTGACGCGCTGACCGGAACGAAGAAAGGAGCGCTGTTCCTACCCGGCTTCGATCCGGGGACCTTTCGCGTGTAAGGCGAACGTGATAACCACTACACTACAGAAACCACGCCGGGTGAAGCTCTTTTGATGTCGGCCTGTCATCTGCACGTGCGGGAAACGGCGCTCCCACCCAGAGCCTTCAATCCACATGAAGTCGAATAAGAAAACGTTGATTCGGAGTTGCCTGGCATCGAGGGGACAATAAAGATCGCGGCTAAAAATGGGCTCATTCGCGCGGTTACCTCAACCGTGGCGTTGGTGGTATAGTGGTGAGCATAGCTGCCTTCCAAGCAGTTGACCCGGGTTCGATTCCCGGCCAACGCATGCCCTTTTAAGTTGAATGTTCAGGTGCGCGCCATGTAAGAGTCCCATGACAGTCAGCCCACAAAGACACCAGTGTAGCCAACAGAGTATTCCATGTCTTATCTTTAATTAACAATCATGTCTGAATGTTGATTGATGTGAGATGAGCTCATATTTGCAGAGGATACTGTCTTCCAAGGTTTCTGAAGGTCTGCAGTGATGAGAACATGAGGTCCATAGAGGCAAAGGCCAAAAACCTCAGCATGTTTCTGCCCGGTTTCGAACCGGGGACCTTTCGCGTGTGAGGCGAACGTGATAACCGCTACACTACAGAAACCACGGGCGGGTTGGCCGCTCGCTGCCACCTGGGGTGTGGGAAACAGGAACTCTGGCGAGAAGAACCACTCTAGCAGGCACCAGCCTTTCCGACCGATGACGGCTGGATGCCTATTGGAGGACAGGTCAAAAGCAGTGTTTCTGCCTGGTTTCGAACCAGGGACCTTTCGCGTGTTAGGCGAACGTGATAACCACTACACTACAGAAACCACAACGCTCAGCACCGGACTTCAGGCGTCTTTTCGGCGTCAAAGTTTTTCTTGACGCGCTGACCGGAACGAAGAAAGGAGCGCTGTTCCTACCCGGCTTCGATCCGGGGACCTTTCGCGTGTAAGGCGAACGTGATAACCACTACACTACAGAAACCACCCCGGGTGAGGCTCTTTTGATGTCGGCCTGTCATCTGCACGTGCGGGAAACGGCGCTCCCACCCAGAGCCTTCAATCCACATGAAGTCGAATAAGAAAACGTTGATTCGGAGTTGCCTGGCATCGAGGGGACAATAAAGATCGCGGCTAAAAATGGGCTCATTCGCGCGGTTACCTCAACCGTGGCGTTGGTGGTATAGTGGTGAGCATAGCTGCCTTCCAAGCAGTTGACCCGGGTTCGATTCCCGGCCAACGCATGCCCTTTTAAGTTGAATGTTCAGGTGCGCGCCATGTAAGAGTCCCATGACAGTCAGCCCACAAAGACACCAGTGTAGCCAACAGAGTATTCCATGTCTTATCTTTAATTAACAACCATGTCTGAATGTTGATTGATGTGAGATGAGCTCATATTTGCAGAGGATACTGTCTTCCAAGGTTTCTGAAGGTCTGCAGTGATGAGAACATGAGGTCCATAGAGGCAAAGGCCAAAAACCTCAGCATGTTTCTGCCCGGTTTCGAACCGGGGACCTTTCGCGTGTGAGGCGAACGTGATAACCGCTACACTACAGAAACCACGGGCGGGTTGGCCGCTCGCTGCCACCTGGGGTGTGGGAAACAGGAACTCTGGCGAGAAGAACCACTCTAGCAGGCACCAGCCTTTCCGACCGATGACGGCTGGATGCCTATTGGAGGACAGGTCAAAAGCAGTGTTTCTGCCTGGTTTCGAACCAGGGACCTTTCGCGTGTTAGGCGAACGTGATAACCACTACACTACAGAAACCACAACGCTCAGCACCGGACTTCAGGCGTCTTTTCGGCGTCAAAGTTTTTCTTGACGCGCTGACCGGAACGAAGAAAGGAGCGCTGTTCCTACCCGGCTTCGATCCGGGGACCTTTCGCGTGTAAGGCGAACGTGATAACCACTACACTACAGAAACCACCCCGGGTGAGGCTCTTTTGATGTCGGCCTGTCATCTGCACGTGCGGGAAACGGCGCTCCCACCCAGAGCCTTCAATCCACATGAAGTCGAATAAGAAAACGTTGATTCGGAGTTGCCTGGCATCGAGGGGACAATAAAGATCGCGGCTAAAAATGGGCTCATTCGCGCGGTTACCTCAACCGTGGCGTTGGTGGTATAGTGGTGAGCATAGCTGCCTTCCAAGCAGTTGACCCGGGTTCGATTCCCGGCCAACGCATGCCCTTTTAAGTTGAATGTTCAGGTGCGCGCCATGTAAGAGTCCCATGACAGTCAGCCCACAAAGACACCAGTGTAGCCAACAGAGTATTCCATGTCTTATCTTTAATTAACAACCATGTCTGAATGTTGATTGATGTGAGATGAGCTCATATTTGCAGAGGATACTGTCTTCCAAGGTTTCTGAAGGTCTGCAGTGATGAGAACATGAGGTCCATAGAGGCAAAGGCCAAAAACCTCAGCATGTTTCTGCCCGGTTTCGAACCGGGGACCTTTCGCGTGTGAGGCGAACGTGATAACCGCTACACTACAGAAACCACGGGCGGGTTGGCCGCTCGCTGCCACCTGGGGTGTGGGAAACAGGAACTCTGGCGAGAAGAACCACTCTAGCAGGCACCAGCCTTTCCGACCGATGACGGCTGGATGCCTATTGGAGGACAGGTCAAAAGCAGTGTTTCTGCCTGGTTTCGAACCAGGGACCTTTCGCGTGTTAGGCGAACGTGATAACCACTACACTACAGAAACCACAACGCTCAGCACCGGACTTCAGGCGTCTTTTCGGCGTCAAAGTTTTTCTTGACGCGCTGACCGGAACGAAGAAAGGAGCGCTGTTCCTACCCGGCTTCGATCCGGGGACCTTTCGCGTGTAAGGCGAACGTGATAACCACTACACTACAGAAACCACCCCGGGTGAGGCTCTTTTGATGTCGGCCTGTCATCTGCACGTGCGGGAAACGGCGCTCCCACCCAGAGCCTTCAATCCACATGAAGTCGAATAAGAAAACGTTGATTCGGAGTTGCCTGGCATCGAGGGGACAATAAAGATCGCGGCTAAAAATGGGCTCATTCGCGCGGTTACCTCAACCGTGGCGTTGGTGGTATAGTGGTGAGCATAGCTGCCTTCCAAGCAGTTGACCCGGGTTCGATTCCCGGCCAACGCATGCCCTTTTAAGTTGAATGTTCAGGTGCGCGCCATGTAAGAGTCCCATGACAGTCAGCCCACAAAGACACCAGTGTAGCCAACAGAGTATTCCATGTCTTATCTTTAATTAACAACCATGTCTGAATGTTGATTGATGTGAGATGAGCTCATATTTGCAGAGGATACTGTCTTCCAAGGTTTCTGAAGGTCTGCAGTGATGAGAACATGAGGTCCATAGAGGCAAAGGCCAAAAACCTCAGCATGTTTCTGCCCGGTTTCGAACCGGGGACCTTTCGCGTGTGAGGCGAACGCGATAACCGCTACACTACAGAAACCACGGGCAGGTTGGCAGGGACCTTTCGCGTGTTAGGCGAACGCGATAACCACTACACTACAGAAACCACAACGCTCAGCACCGGACTTCAGGCGTCTTTTCGGCGTCAAAGTTTTTCTTGACGCGCTGACCGGAACGAAGAAAGGAGCGCTGTTCCTACCCGGCTTCGATCCGGGGACCTTTCGCGTGTAAGGCGAACGTGATAACCACTACACTACAGAAACCACCCCGGGTGAGGCTCTTTTGATGTCGGCCTGTCATCTGCACGTGCGGGAAACGGCGCTCCCACCCAGAGCCTTCAATCCACATGAAGTCGAATAAGAAAACGTTGATTCGGAGTTGCCTGGCATCGAGGGGACAATAAAGATCGCGGCTAAAAATGGGCTCATTCGCGCGGTTACCTCAACCGTGGCGTTGGTGGTATAGTGGTGAGCATAGCTGCCTTCCAAGCAGTTGACCCGGGTTCGATTCCCGGCCAACGCATGCCCTTTTAAGTTGAATGTTCAGGTGCGCGCCATGTGCAGTGATGAGAACATGAGGTCCATAGAGGCAAAGGCCAAAAACCTCAGCATGTTTCTGCCCGGTTTCGAACCGGGGACCTTTCGCGTGTGAGGCGAACGTGATAACCGCTACACTACAGAAACCACGGGCAGGTTGGCCGCTCGCTGCCACCTGGGGTGTGGGAAACAGGAACTCTGGCGAGAAGAACCACTCTAGCAGGCACCAGCCTTTCCGACCGATGACGGCTGGATGCCTATTGGAGGACAGGTCAAAAGCAGTGTTTCTGCCTGGTTTCGAACCAGGGACCTTTCGCGTGTTAGGCGAACGTGATAACCACTACACTACAGAAACCACAACGCTCAGCACCGGACTTCAGGCGTCTTTTCGGCGTCAAAGTTTTTCTTGACGCGCTGACCGGAACGAAGAAAGGAGCGCTGTTCCTACCCGGCTTCGATCCGGGGACCTTTCGCGTGTAAGGCGAACGTGATAACCACTACACTACAGAAACCACCCCGGGTGAGGCTCTTTTGATGTCGGCCTGTCATCTGCACGTGCGGGAAACGGCGCTCCCACCCAGAGCCTTCAATCCACATGAAGTCGAATAAGAAAACGTTGATTCGGAGTTGCCTGGCATCGAGGGGACAATAAAGATCGCGGCTAAAAATGGGCTCATTCGCGCGGTTACCTCAACCGTGGCGTTGGTGGTATAGTGGTGAGCATAGCTGCCTTCCAAGCAGTTGACCTGGGTTCGATTCCCGGCCAACGCATGCCCTTTTAAGTTGAATGTTCAGGTGCGCGCCATGTAAGAGTCCCATGACAGTCAGCCCACAAAGACACCAGTGTAGCCAACAGAGTATTCCATGTCTTATCTTTAATTAACAACCATGTCTGAATGTTGATTGATGTGAGATGAGCTCATATTTGCAGAGGATACTGTCTTCCAAGGTTTCTGAAGGTCTGCAGTGATGAGAACATGAGGTCCATAGAGGCAAAGGCCAAAAACCTCAGCATGTTTCTGCCCGGTTTCGAACCGGGGACCTTTCGCGTGTGAGGCGAACGTGATAACCGCTACACTACAGAAACCACGGGCAGGTTGGCCGCTCGCTGCCACCTGGGGTGTGGGAAACAGGAACTCTGGCGAGAAGAACCACTCTAGCAGGCACCAGCCTTTCCGACCGATGACGGCTGGATGCCTATTGGAGGACAGGTCAAAAGCAGTGTTTCTGCCTGGTTTCGAACCAGGGACCTTTCGCGTGTTAGGCGAACGTGATAACCACTACACTACAGAAACCACAACGCTCAGCACCGGACTTCAGGCGTCTTTTCGGCGTCAAAGTTTTTCTTGACGCGCTGACCGGAACGAAGAAAGGAGCGCTGTTCCTACCCGGCTTCGATCCGGGGACCTTTCGCGTGTAAGGCGAACGTGATAACCACTACACTACAGAAACCACCCCGGGCGAGGCTCTTTTGATGTCGGCCTGTCATCTGCACGTGCGGGAAACGGCGCTCCCACCCAGAGCCTTCAATCCACATGAAGTCGAATAAGAAAACGTTGATTCGGAGTTGCCTGGCATCGAGGGGACAATAAAGATCGCGGCTAAAAATGGGCTCATTCGCGCGGTTACCTCAACCGTGGCGTTGGTGGTATAGTGGTGAGCATAGCTGCCTTCCAAGCAGTTGACCCGGGTTCGATTCCCGGCCAACGCATGCCCTTTTAAGTTGAATGTTCAGGTGCGCGCCATGTAAGAGTCCCATGACAGTCAGCCCACAAAGACACCAGTGTAGCCAACAGAGTATTCCATGTCTTATCTTTAATTAACAACCATGTCTGAATGTTGATTGATGTGAGATGAGCTCATATTTGCAGAGGATACTGTCTTCCAAGGTTTCTGAAGGTCTGCAGTGATGAGAACATGAGGTCCATAGAGGCAAAGGCCAAAAACCTCAGCATGTTTCTGCCCGGTTTCGAACCGGGGACCTTTCGCGTGTGAGGCGAACGTGATAACCGCTACACTACAGAAACCACGGGCAGGTTGGCAGGGACCTTTCGCGTGTTAGGCGAACGCGATAACCACTACACTACAGAAACCACAACGCTCAGCACCGGACTTCAGGCGTCTTTTCGGCGTCAAAGTTTTTCTTGACGCGCTGACCGGAACGAAGAAAGGAGCGCTGTTCCTACCCGGCTTCGATCCAGGGACCTTTCGCGTGTAAGGCGAACGTGATAACCACTACACTACAGAAACCACCCCGGGTGAGGCTCTTTTGATGTCGGCCTGTCATCTGCACGTGCGGGAAACGGCGCTCCCACCCAGAGCCTTCAATCCACATGAAGTCGAATAAGAAAACGTTGATTTGGAGTTGCCTGGCATCGAGGGGACAATAAAGATCGCGGCTAAAAATGGGCTCATTCGCGCGGTTACCTCAACCGTGGCGTTGGTGGTATAGTGGTGAGCATAGCTGCCTTCCAAGCAGTTGACCCGGGTTCGATTCCCGGCCAACGCATGCCCTTTTAAGTTGAATGTTCAGGTGCGCGCCATGTGCAGTGATGAGAACATGAGGTCCATAGAGGCAAAGGCCAAAAACCTCAGCATGTTTCTGCCCGGTTTCGAACCGGGGACCTTTCGCGTGTGAGGCGAACGTGATAACCGCTACACTACAGAAACCACGGGCAGGTTGGCCGCTCGCTGCCACCTGGGGTGTGGGAAACAGGAACTCTGGCGAGAAGAACCACTCTAGCAGGCACCAGCCTTTCCGACCGATGACGGCTGGATGCCTATTGGAGGACAGGTCAAAAGCAGTGTTTCTGCCTGGTTTCGAACCAGGGACCTTTCGCGTGTTAGGCGAACGTGATAACCACTACACTACAGAAACCACAACGCTCAGCACCGGACTTCAGGCGTCTTTTCGGCGTCAAAGTTTTTCTTGACGCGCTGACCGGAACGAAGAAAGGAGCGCTGTTCCTACCCGGCTTCGATCCGGGGACCTTTCGCGTGTAAGGCGAACGTGATAACCACTACACTACAGAAACCACCCCGGGTGAGGCTCTTTTGATGTCGGCCTGTCATCTGCACGTGCGGGAAACGGCGCTCCCACCCAGAGCCTTCAATCCACATGAAGTCGAATAAGAAAACGTTGATTCGGAGTTGCCTGGCATCGAGGGGACAATAAAGATCGCGGCTAAAAATGGGCTCATTCGCGCGGTTACCTCAACCGTGGCGTTGGTGGTATAGTGGTGAGCATAGCTGCCTTCCAAGCAGTTGACCTGGGTTCGATTCCCGGCCAACGCATGCCCTTTTAAGTTGAATGTTCAGGTGCGCGCCATGTAAGAGTCCCATGACAGTCAGCCCACAAAGACACCAGTGTAGCCAACAGAGTATTCCATGTCTTATCTTTAATTAACAACCATGTCTGAATGTTGATTGATGTGAGATGAGCTCATATTTGCAGAGGATACTGTCTTCCAAGGTTTCTGAAGGTCTGCAGTGATGAGAACATGAGGTCCATAGAGGCAAAGGCCAAAAACCTCAGCATGTTTCTGCCCGGTTTCGAACCGGGGACCTTTCGCGTGTGAGGCGAACGTGATAACCGCTACACTACAGAAACCACGGGCAGGTTGGCCGCTCGCTGCCACCTGGGGTGTGGGAAACAGGAACTCTGGCGAGAAGAACCACTCTAGCAGGCACCAGCCTTTCCGACCGATGACGGCTGGATGCCTATTGGAGGACAGGTCAAAAGCAGTGTTTCTGCCTGGTTTCGAACCAGGGACCTTTCGCGTGTTAGGCGAACGTGATAACCACTACACTACAGAAACCACAACGCTCAGCACCGGACTTCAGGCGTCTTTTCGGCGTCAAAGTTTTTCTTGACGCGCTGACCGGAACGAAGAAAGGAGCGCTGTTCCTACCCGGCTTCGATCCGGGGACCTTTCGCGTGTAAGGCGAACGTGATAACCACTACACTACAGAAACCACCCCGGGCGAGGCTCTTTTGATGTCGGCCTGTCATCTGCACGTGCGGGAAACGGCGCTCCCACCCAGAGCCTTCAATCCACATGAAGTCGAATAAGAAAACGTTGATTCGGAGTTGCCTGGCATCGAGGGGACAATAAAGATCGCGGCTAAAAATGGGCTCATTCGCGCGGTTACCTCAACCGTGGCGTTGGTGGTATAGTGGTGAGCATAGCTGCCTTCCAAACAGTTGACCCGGGTTCGATTCCCGGCCAACGCATGCCCTTTTAAGTTGAATGTTCAGGTGCGCGCCATGTAAGAGTCCCATGACAGTCAGCCCACAAAGACACCAGTGTAGCCAACAGAGTATTCCATGTCTTATCTTTAATTAACAACCATGTCTGAATGTTGATTGATGTGAGATGAGCTCATATTTGCAGAGGATACTGTCTTCCAAGGTTTCTGAAGGTCTGCAGTGATGAGAACATGAGGTCCATAGAGGCAAAGGCCAAAAACCTCAGCATGTTTCTGCCCGGTTTCGAACCGGGGACCTTTCGCGTGTGAGGCGAACGTGATAACCGCTACACTACAGAAACCACGGGCAGGTTGGCAGGGACCTTTCGCGTGTTAGGCGAACGCGATAACCACTACACTACAGAAACCACAACGCTCAGCACCGGACTTCAGGCGTCTTTTCGGCGTCAAAGTTTTTCTTGACGCGCTGACCGGAACGAAGAAAGGAGCGCTGTTCCTACCCGGCTTCGATCCAGGGACCTTTCGCGTGTAAGGCGAACGTGATAACCACTACACTACAGAAACCACCCCGGGTGAGGCTCTTTTGATGTCGGCCTGTCATCTGCACGTGCGGGAAACGGCGCTCCCACCCAGAGCCTTCAATCCACATGAAGTCGAATAAGAAAACGTTGATTCGGAGTTGCCTGGCATCGAGGGGACAATAAAGATCGCGGCTAAAAATGGGCTCATTCGCGCGGTTACCTCAACCGTGGCGTTGGTGGTATAGTGGTGAGCATAGCTGCCTTCCAAGCAGTTGACCCGGGTTCGATTCCCGGCCAACGCATGCCCTTTTAAGTTGAATGTTCAGGTGCGCGCCATGTAAGAGTCCCATGACAGTCAGCCCACAAAGACACCAGTGTAGCCAACAGAGTATTCCATGTCTTATCTTTAATTAACAACCATGTCTGAATGTTGATTGATGTGAGATGAGCTCATATTTGCAGAGGATACTGTCTTCCAAGGTTTCTGAAGGTCTGCAGTGATGAGAACATGAGGTCCATAGAGGCAAAGGCCAAAAACCTCAGCATGTTTCTGCCCGGTTTCGAACCGGGGACCTTTCGCGTGTGAGGCGAACGTGATAACCGCTACACTACAGAAACCACGGGCGGGTTGGCCGCTCGCTGCCACCTGGGGTGTGGGAAACAGGAACTCTGGCGAGAAGAACCACTCTAGCAGGCACCAGCCTTTCCGACCGATGACGGCTGGATGCCTATTGGAGGACAGGTCAAAAGCAGTGTTTCTGCCTGGTTTCGAACCAGGGACCTTTCGCGTGTTAGGCGAACGTGATAACCACTACACTACAGAAACCACAACGCTCAGCACCGGACTTCAGGCGTCTTTTCGGCGTCAAAGTTTTTCTTGACGCGCTGACCGGAACGAAGAAAGGAGCGCTGTTCCTACCCGGCTTCGATCCGGGGACCTTTCGCGTGTAAGGCGAACGTGATAACCACTACACTACAGAAACCACCCCGGGCGAGGCTCTTTTGATGTCGGCCTGTCATCTGCACGTGCGGGAAACGGCGCTCCCACCCAGAGCCTTCAATCCACATGAAGTCGAATAAGAAAACGTTGATTCGGAGTTGCCTGGCATCGAGGGGACAATAAAGATCGCGGCTAAAAATGGGCTCATTCGCGCGGTTACCTCAACCGTGGCGTTGGTGGTATAGTGGTGAGCATAGCTGCCTTCCAAGCAGTTGACCTGGGTTCGATTCCCGGCCAACGCATGCCCTTTTAAGTTGAATGTTCAGGTGCGCGCCATGTAAGAGTCCCATGACAGTCAGCCCACAAAGACACCAGTGTAGCCAACAGAGTATTCCATGTCTTATCTTTAATTAACAACCATGTCTGAATGTTGATTGATGTGAGATGAGCTCATATTTGCAGAGGATACTGTCTTCCAAGGTTTCTGAAGGTCTGCAGTGATGAGAACATGAGGTCCATAGAGGCAAAGGCCAAAAACCTCAGCATGTTTCTGCCCGGTTTCGAACCGGGGACCTTTCGCGTGTGAGGCGAACGTGATAACCGCTACACTACAGAAACCACGGGCAGGTTGGCCGCTCGCTGCCACCTGGGGTGTGGGAAACAGGAACTCTGGCGAGAAGAACCACTCTAGCAGGCACCAGCCTTTCCGACCGATGACGGCTGGATGCCTATTGGAGGACAGGTCAAAAGCAGTGTTTCTGCCTGGTTTCGAACCAGGGACCTTTCGCGTGTTAGGCGAACGTGATAACCACTACACTACAGAAACCACAACGCTCAGCACCGGACTTCAGGCGTCTTTTCGGCGTCAAAGTTTTTCTTGACGCGCTGACCGGAACGAAGAAAGGAGCGCTGTTCCTACCCGGCTTCGATCCGGGGACCTTTCGCGTGTAAGGCGAACGTGATAACCACTACACTACAGAAACCACCCCGGGCGAGGCTCTTTTGATGTCGGCCTGTCATCTGCACGTGCGGGAAACGGCGCTCCCACCCAGAGCCTTCAATCCACATGAAGTCGAATAAGAAAACGTTGATTCGGAGTTGCCTGGCATCGAGGGGACAATAAAGATCGCGGCTAAAAATGGGCTCATTCGCGCGGTTACCTCAACCGTGGCGTTGGTGGTATAGTGGTGAGCATAGCTGCCTTCCAAGCAGTTGACCCGGGTTCGATTCCCGGCCAACGCATGCCCTTTTAAGTTGAATGTTCAGGTGCGCGCCATGTAAGAGTCCCATGACAGTCAGCCCACAAAGACACCAGTGTAGCCAACAGAGTATTCCATGTCTTATCTTTAATTAACAACCATGTCTGAATGTTGATTGATGTGAGATGAGCTCATATTTGCAGAGGATACTGTCTTCCAAGGTTTCTGAAGGTCTGCAGTGATGAGAACATGAGGTCCATAGAGGCAAAGGCCAAAAACCTCAGCATGTTTCTGCCCGGTTTCGAACCGGGGACCTTTCGCGTGTGAGGCGAACGTGATAACCGCTACACTACAGAAACCACGGGCAGGTTGGCCGCTCGCTGCCACCTGGGGTGTGGGAAACAGGAACTCTGGCGAGAAGAACCACTCTAGCAGGCACCAGCCTTTCCGACCGATGACGGCTGGATGCCTATTGGAGGACAGGTCAAAAGCAGTGTTTCTGCCTGGTTTCGAACCAGGGACCTTTCGCGTGTTAGGCGAACGTGATAACCACTACACTACAGAAACCACAACGCTCAGCACCGGACTTCAGGCGTCTTTTCGGCGTCAAAGTTTTTCTTGACGCGCTGACCGGAACGAAGAAAGGAGCGCTGTTCCTACCCGGCTTCGATCCGGGGACCTTTCGCGTGTAAGGCGAACGTGATAACCACTACACTACAGAAACCACCCCGGGTGAGGCTCTTTTGATGTCGGCCTGTCATCTGCACGTGCGGGAAACGGCGCTCCCACCCAGAGCCTTCAATCCACATGAAGTCGAATAAGAAAACGTTGATTCGGAGTTGCCTGGCATCGAGGGGACAATAAAGATCGCGGCTAAAAATGGGCTCATTCGCGCGGTTACCTCAACCGTGGCGTTGGTGGTATAGTGGTGAGCATAGCTGCCTTCCAAGCAGTTGACCTGGGTTCGATTCCCGGCCAACGCATGCCCTTTTAAGTTGAATGTTCAGGTGCGCGCCATGTAAGAGTCCCATGACAGTCAGCCCACAAAGACACCAGTGTAGCCAACAGAGTATTCCATGTCTTATCTTTAATTAACAATCATGTCTGAATGTTGATTGATGTGAGATGAGCTCATATTTGCAGAGGATACTGTCTTCCAAGGTTTCTGAAGGTCTGCAGTGATGAGAACATGAGGTCCATAGAGGCAAAGGCCAAAAACCTCAGCATGTTTCTGCCCGGTTTCGAACCGGGGACCTTTCGCGTGTGAGGCGAACGTGATAACCGCTACACTACAGAAACCACGGGCAGGTTGGCCGCTCGCTGCCACCTGGGGTGTGGGAAACAGGAACTCTGGCGAGAAGAACCACTCTAGCAGGCACCAGCCTTTCCGACCGATGACGGCTGGATGCCTATTGGAGGACAGGTCAAAAGCAGTGTTTCTGCCTGGTTTCGAACCAGGGACCTTTCGCGTGTTAGGCGAACGTGATAACCACTACACTACAGAAACCACAACGCTCAGCACCGGACTTCAGGCGTCTTTTCGGCGTCAAAGTTTTTCTTGACGCGCTGACCGGAACGAAGAAAGGAGCGCTGTTCCTACCCGGCTTCGATCCGGGGACCTTTCGCGTGTAAGGCGAACGTGATAACCACTACACTACAGAAACCACCCCGGGTGAGGCTCTTTTGATGTCGGCCTGTCATCTGCACGTGCGGGAAACGGCGCTCCCACCCAGAGCCTTCAATCCACATGAAGTCGAATAAGAAAACGTTGATTCGGAGTTGCCTGGCATCGAGGGGACAATAAAGATCGCGGCTAAAAAACCGCTACACTACAGAAACCACGGGCAGGTTGGCCGCTCGCTGCCACCTGGGGTGTGGGAAACAGGAACTCTGGCGAGAAGAACCACTCTAGCAGGCACCAGCCTTTCCGACCGATGACGGCTGGATGCCTATTGGAGGACAGGTCAAAAGCAGTGTTTCTGCCTGGTTTCGAACCAGGGACCTTTCGCGTGTTAGGCGAACGTGATAACCACTACACTACAGAAACCACAACGCTCAGCACCGGACTTCAGGCGTCTTTTCGGCGTCAAAGTTTTTCTTGACGCGCTGACCGGAACGAAGAAAGGAGCGCTGTTCCTACCCGGCTTCGATCCGGGGACCTTTCGCGTGTAAGGCGAACGTGATAACCACTACACTACAGAAACCACCCCGGGTGAGGCTCTTTTGATGTCGGCCTGTCATCTGCACGTGCGGGAAACGGCGCTCCCACCCAGAGCCTTCAATCCACATGAAGTCGAATAAGAAAACGTTGATTCGGAGTTGCCTGGCATCGAGGGGACAATAAAGATCGCGGCTAAAAATGGGCTCATTCGCGCGGTTACCTCAACCGTGGCGTTGGTGGTATAGTGGTGAGCATAGCTGCCTTCCAAGCAGTTGACCCGGGTTCGATTCCCGGCCAACGCATGCCCTTTTAAGTTGAATGTTCAGGTGCGCGCCATGTAAGAGTCCCATGACAGTCAGCCCACAAAGACACCAGTGTAGCCAACAGAGTATTCCATGTCTTATCTTTAATTAACAACCATGTCTGAATGTTGATTGATGTGAGATGAGCTCATATTTGCAGAGGATACTGTCTTCCAAGGTTTCTGAAGGTCTGCAGTGATGAGAACATGAGGTCCATAGAGGCAAAGGCCAAAAACCTCAGCATGTTTCTGCCCGGTTTCGAACCGGGGACCTTTCGCGTGTGAGGCGAACGTGATAACCGCTACACTACAGAAACCACGGGCAGGTTGGCAGGGACCTTTCGCGTGTTAGGCGAACGCGATAACCACTACACTACAGAAACCACAACGCTCAGCACCGGACTTCAGGCGTCTTTTCGGCGTCAAAGTTTTTCTTGACGCGCTGACCGGAACGAAGAAAGGAGCGCTGTTCCTACCCGGCTTCGATCCGGGGACCTTTCGCGTGTAAGGCGAACGTGATAACCACTACACTACAGAAACCACCCCGGGTGAGGCTCTTTTGATGTCGGCCTGTCATCTGCACGTGCGGGAAACGGCGCTCCCACCCAGAGCCTTCAATCCACATGAAGTCGAATAAGAAAACGTTGATTCGGAGTTGCCTGGCATCGAGGGGACAATAAAGATCGCGGCTAAAAATGGGCTCATTCGCGCGGTTACCTCAACCGTGGCGTTGGTGGTATAGTGGTGAGCATAGCTGCCTTCCAAGCAGTTGACCCGGGTTCGATTCCCGGCCAACGCATGCCCTTTTAAGTTGAATGTTCAGGTGCGCGCCATGTAAGAGTCCCATGACAGTCAGCCCACAAAGACACCAGTGTAGCCAACAGAGTATTCCATGTCTTATCTTTAATTAACAACCATGTCTGAATGTTGATTGATGTGAGATGAGCTCATATTTGCAGAGGATACTGTCTTCCAAGGTTTCTGAAGGTCTGCAGTGATGAGAACATGAGGTCCATAGAGGCAAAGGCCAAAAACCTCAGCATGTTTCTGCCCGGTTTCGAACCGGGGACCTTTCGCGTGTGAGGCGAACGTGATAACCGCTACACTACAGAAACCACGGGCAGGTTGGCAGGGACCTTTCGCGTGTTAGGCGAACGCGATAACCACTACACTACAGAAACCACAACGCTCAGCACCGGACTTCAGGCGTCTTTTCGGCGTCAAAGTTTTTCTTGACGCGCTGACCGGAACGAAGAAAGGAGCGCTGTTCCTACCCGGCTTCGATCCGGGGACCTTTCGCGTGTAAGGCGAACGTGATAACCACTACACTACAGAAACCACCCCGGGTGAGGCTCTTTTGATGTCGGCCTGTCATCTGCACGTGCGGGAAACGGCGCTCCCACCCAGAGCCTTCAATCCACATGAAGTCGAATAAGAAAACGTTGATTCGGAGTTGCCTGGCATCGAGGGGACAATAAAGATCGCGGCTAAAAATGGGCTCATTCGCGCGGTTACCTCAACCGTGGCGTTGGTGGTATAGTGGTGAGCATAGCTGCCTTCCAAGCAGTTGACCTGGGTTCGATTCCCGGCCAACGCATGCCCTTTTAAGTTGAATGTTCAGGTGCGCGCCATGTAAGAGTCCCATGACAGTCAGCCCACAAAGACACCAGTGTAGCCAACAGAGTATTCCATGTCTTATCTTTAATTAACAACCATGTCTGAATGTTGATTGATGTGAGATGAGCTCATATTTGCAGAGGATACTGTCTTCCAAGGTTTCTGAAGGTCTGCAGTGATGAGAACATGAGGTCCATAGAGGCAAAGGCCAAAAACCTCAGCATGTTTCTGCCCGGTTTCGAACCGGGGACCTTTCGCTTGTGAGGCGAACGTGATAACCGCTACACTACAGAAACCACGGGCAGGTTGGCAGGGACCTTTCGCGTGTTAGGCGAACGCGATAACCACTACACTACAGAAACCACAACGCTCAGCACCGGACTTCAGGCGTCTTTTCGGCGTCAAAGTTTTTCTTGACGCGCTGACCGGAACGAAGAAAGGAGCGCTGTTCCTACCCGGCTTCGATCCGGGGACCTTTCGCGTGTAAGGCGAACGTGATAACCACTACACTACAGAAACCACCCCGGGTGAGGCTCTTTTGATGTCGGCCTGTCATCTGCACGTGCGGGAAACGGCGCTCCCACCCAGAGCCTTCAATCCACATGAAGTCGAATAAGAAAACGTTGATTCGGAGTTGCCTGGCATCGAGGGGACAATAAAGATCGCGGCTAAAAATGGGCTCATTAGCGCGGTTACCTCAACCGTGGCGTTGGTGGTATAGTGGTGAGCATAGCTGCCTTCCAAGCAGTTGACCTGGGTTCGATTCCCGGCCAACGCATGCCCTTTTAAGTTGAATGTTCAGGTGCGCGCCATGTAAGAGTCCCATGACAGTCAGCCCACAAAGACACCAGTGTAGCCAACAGAGTATTCCATGTCTTATCTTTAATTAACAACCATGTCTGAATGTTGATTGATGTGAGATGAGCTCATATTTGCAGAGGATACTGTCTTCCAAGGTTTCTGAAGGTCTGCAGTGATGAGAACATGAGGTCCATAGAGGCAAAGGCCAAAAACCTCAGCATGTTTCTGCCCGGTTTCGAACCGGGGACCTTTCGCGTGTGAGGCGAACGTGATAACCGCTACACTACAGAAACCACGGGCAGGTTGGCAGGGACCTTTCGCGTGTTAGGCGAACGCGATAACCACTACACTACAGAAACCACAACGCTCAGCACCGGACTTCAGGCGTCTTTTCGGCGTCAAAGTTTTTCTTGACGCGCTGACCGGAACGAAGAAAGGAGCGCTGTTCCTACCCGGCTTCGATCCGGGGACCTTTCGCGTGTAAGGCGAACGTGATAACCACTACACTACAGAAACCACCTCGGGTGAGGCTCTTTTGATGTCGGCCTGTCATCTGCACGTGCGGGAAACGGCGCTCCCACCCAGAGCCTTCAATCCACATGAAGTCGAATAAGAAAACGTTGATTCGGAGTTGCCTGGCATCGAGGGGACAATAAAGATCGCGGCTAAAAATGGGCTCATTCGCGCGGTTACCTCAACCGTGGCGTTGGTGGTATAGTGGTGAGCATAGCTGCCTTCCAAGCAGTTGACCTGGGTTCGATTCCCGGCCAACGCATGCCCTTTTAAGTTGAATGTTCAGGTGCGCGCCATGTAAGAGTCCCATGACAGTCAGCCCACAAAGACACCAGTGTAGCCAACAGAGTATTCCATGTCTTATCTTTAATTAACAACCATGTCTGAATGTTGATTGATGTGAGATGAGCTCATATTTGCAGAGGATACTGTCTTCCAAGGTTTCTGAAGGTCTGCAGTGATGAGAACATGAGGTCCATAGAGGCAAAGGCCAAAAACCTCAGCATGTTTCTGCCCGGTTTCGAACCGGGGACCTTTCGCTTGTGAGGCGAACGTGATAACCGCTACACTACAGAAACCACGGGCAGGTTGGCAGGGACCTTTCGCGTGTTAGGCGAACGCGATAACCACTACACTACAGAAACCACAACGCTCAGCACCGGACTTCAGGCGTCTTTTCGGCGTCAAAGTTTTTCTTGACGCGCTGACCGGAACGAAGAAAGGAGCGCTGTTCCTACCCGGCTTCGATCCGGGGACCTTTCGCGTGTAAGGCGAACGTGATAACCACTACACTACAGAAACCACCCCGGGTAAGGCTCTTTTGATGTCGGCCTGTCATCTGCACGTGCGGGAAACGGCGCTCCCACCCAGAGCCTTCAATCCACATGAAGTCGAATAAGAAAACGTTGATTCGGAGTTGCCTGGCATCGAGGGGACAATAAAGATCGCGGCTAAAAATGGGCTCATTAGCGCGGTTACCTCAACCGTGGCGTTGGTGGTATAGTGGTGAGCATAGCTGCCTTCCAAGCAGTTGACCTGGGTTCGATTCCCGGCCAACGCATGCCCTTTTAAGTTGAATGTTCAGGTGCGCGCCATGTAAGAGTCCCATGACAGTCAGCCCACAAAGACACCAGTGTAGCCAACAGAGTATTCCATGTCTTATCTTTAATTAACAACCATGTCTGAATGTTGATTGATGTGAGATGAGCTCATATTTGCAGAGGATACTGTCTTCCAAGGTTTCTGAAGGTCTGCAGTGATGAGAACATGAGGTCCATAGAGGCAAAGGCCAAAAACCTCAGCATGTTTCTGCCCGGTTTCGAACCGGGGACCTTTCGCGTGTGAGGCGAACGTGATAACCGCTACACTACAGAAACCACGGGCAGGTTGGCAGGGACCTTTCGCGTGTTAGGCGAACGCGATAACCACTACACTACAGAAACCACAACGCTCAGCACCGGACTTCAGGCGTCTTTTCGGCGTCAAAGTTTTTCTTGACGCGCTGACCGGAACGAAGAAAGGAGCGCTGTTCCTACCCGGCTTCGATCCGGGGACCTTTCGCGTGTAAGGCGAACGTGATAACCACTACACTACAGAAACCACCTCGGGTGAGGCTCTTTTGATGTCGGCCTGTCATCTGCACGTGCGGGAAACGGCGCTCCCACCCAGAGCCTTCAATCCACATGAAGTCGAATAAGAAAACGTTGATTCGGAGTTGCCTGGCATCGAGGGGACAATAAAGATCGCGGCTAAAAATGGGCTCATTCGCGCGGTTACCTCAACCGTGGCGTTGGTGGTATAGTGGTGAGCATAGCTGCCTTCCAAGCAGTTGACCTGGGTTCGATTCCCGGCCAACGCATGCCCTTTTAAGTTGAATGTTCAGGTGCGCGCCATGTAAGAGTCCCATGACAGTCAGCCCACAAAGACACCAGTGTAGCCAACAGAGTATTCCATGTCTTATCTTTAATTAACAACCATGTCTGAATGTTGATTGATGTGAGATGAGCTCATATTTGCAGAGGATACTGTCTTCCAAGGTTTCTGAAGGTCTGCAGTGATGAGAACATGAGGTCCATAGAGGCAAAGGCCAAAAACCTCAGCATGTTTCTGCCCGGTTTCGAACCGGGGACCTTTCGCTTGTGAGGCGAACGTGATAACCGCTACACTACAGAAACCACGGGCAGGTTGGCAGGGACCTTTCGCGTGTTAGGCGAACGCGATAACCACTACACTACAGAAACCACAACGCTCAGCACCGGACTTCAGGCGTCTTTTCGGCGTCAAAGTTTTTCTTGACGCGCTGACCGGAACGAAGAAAGGAGCGCTGTTCCTACCCGGCTTCGATCCGGGGACCTTTCGCGTGTAAGGCGAACGTGATAACCACTACACTACAGAAACCACCCCGGGTGAGGCTCTTTTGATGTCGGCCTGTCATCTGCACGTGCGGGAAACGGCGCTCCCACCCAGAGCCTTCAATCCACATGAAGTCGAATAAGAAAACGTTGATTCGGAGTTGCCTGGCATCGAGGGGACAATAAAGATCGCGGCTAAAAATGGGCTCATTAGCGCGGTTACCTCAACCGTGGCGTTGGTGGTATAGTGGTGAGCATAGCTGCCTTCCAAGCAGTTGACCTGGGTTCGATTCCCGGCCAACGCATGCCCTTTTAAGTTGAATGTTCAGGTGCGCGCCATGTAAGAGTCCCATGACAGTCAGCCCACAAAGACACCAGTGTAGCCAACAGAGTATTCCATGTCTTATCTTTAATTAACAACCATGTCTGAATGTTGATTGATGTGAGATGAGCTCATATTTGCAGAGGATACTGTCTTCCAAGGTTTCTGAAGGTCTGCAGTGATGAGAACATGAGGTCCATAGAGGCAAAGGCCAAAAACCTCAGCATGTTTCTGCCCGGTTTCGAACCGGGGACCTTTCGCGTGTGAGGCGAACGTGATAACCGCTACACTACAGAAACCACGGGCAGGTTGGCCGCTCGCTGCCACCTGGGGTGTGGGAAACAGGAACTCTGGCGAGAAGAACCACTCTAGCAGGCACCAGCCTTTCCGACCGATGACGGCTGGATGCCTATTGGAGGACAGGTCAAAAGCAGTGTTTCTGCCTGGTTTCGAACCAGGGACCTTTCGCGTGTTAGGCGAACGCGATAACCACTACACTACAGAAACCACAACGCTCAGCACCGGACTTCAGGCGTCTTTTCGGCGTCAAAGTTTTTCTTGACGCGCTGACCGGAACGAAGAAAGGAGCGCTGTTCCTACCCGGCTTCGATCCGGGGACCTTTCGCGTGTAAGGCGAACGTGATAACCACTACACTACAGAAACCACCCCGGGTGAGGCTCTTTTGATGTCGGCCTGTCATCTGCACGTGCGGGAAACGGCGCTCCCACCCAGAGCCTTCAATCCACATGAAGTCGAATAAGAAAACGTTGATTCGGAGTTGCCTGGCATCGAGGGGACAATAAAGATCGCGGCTAAAAATGGGCCCATTCGCGCGGTTACCTCAACCGTGGCGTTGGTGGTATAGTGGTGAGCATAGCTGCCTTCCAAGCAGTTGACCCGGGTTCGATTCCCGGCCAACGCATGCCCTTTTAAGTTGAATGTTCAGGTGCGCGCCATGTAAGAGTCCCATGACAGTCAGCCCACAAAGACACCAGTGTAGCCAACAGAGTATTCCATGTCTTATCTTTAATTAACAACCATGTCTGAATGTTGATTGATGTGAGATGAGCTCATATTTGCAGAGGATACTGTCTTCCAAGGTTTCTGAAGGTCTGCAGTGATGAGAACATGAGGTCCATAGAGGCAAAGGCCAAAAACCTCAGCATGTTTCTGCCCGGTTTCGAACCGGGGACCTTTCGCGTGTGAGGCGAACGTGATAACCGCTACACTACAGAAACCACGGGCGGGTTGGCCGCTCGCTGCCACCTGGGGTGTGGGAAACAGGAACTCTGGCGAGAAGAACCACTCTAGCAGGCACCAGCCTTTCCGACCGATGACAGCTGGATGCCTATTGGAGGACAGGTCAAAAGCAGTGTTTCTGCCTGGTTTCGAACCAGGGACCTTTCGCGTGTTAGGCGAACGTGATAACCACTACACTACAGAAACCACAACGCTCAGCACCGGACTTCAGGCGTCTTTTCGGCGTCAAAGTTTTTCTTGACGCGCTGACCGGAACGAAGAAAGGAGCGCTGTTCCTACCCGGCTTCGATCCGGGGACCTTTCGCGTGTAAGGCGAACGTGATAACCACTACACTACAGAAACCACCCCGGGTGAGGCTCTTTTGATGTCGGCCTGTCATCTGCACGTGCGGGAAACGGCGCTCCCACCCAGAGCCTTCAATCCACATGAAGTCGAATAAGAAAACGTTGATTCGGAGTTGCCTGGCATCGAGGGGACAATAAAGATCGCGGCTAAAAATGGGCTCATTCGCGCGGTTACCTCAACCGTGGCGTTGGTGGTATAGTGGTGAGCATAGCTGCCTTCCAAGCAGTTGACCCGGGTTCGATTCCCGGCCAACGCATGCCCTTTTAAGTTGAATGTTCAGGTGCGCGCCATGTAAGAGTCCCATGACAGTCAGCCCACAAAGACACCAGTGTAGCCAACAGAGTATTCCATGTCTTATCTTTAATTAACAACCATGTCTGAATGTTGATTGATGTGAGATGAGCTCATATTTGCAGAGGATACTGTCTTCCAAGGTTTCTGAAGGTCTGCAGTGATGAGAACATGAGGTCCATAGAGGCAAAGGCCAAAAACCTCAGCATGTTTCTGCCTGGTTTCGAACCGGGGACCTTTCGCGTGTGAGGCGAACGTGATAACCGCTACACTACAGAAACCACGGGCAGGTTGGCAGGGACCTTTCACGTGTTAGGCGAACGCGATAACCACTACACTACAGAAACCACAACGCTCAGCACCGGACTTCAGGCGTCTTTTCGGCGTCAAAGTTTTTCTTGACGCGCTGACCGGAACGAAGAAAGGAGCGCTGTTCCTACCCGGCTTCGATCCGGGGACCTTTCGCGTGTAAGGCGAACGTGATAACCACTACACTACAGAAACCACCCCGGGTGAGGCTCTTTTGATGTCGGCCTGTCATCTGCACGTGCGGGAAACGGCGCTCCCACCCAGAGCCTTCAATCCACATGAAGTCGAATAAGAAAACGTTGATTCGGAGTTGCCTGGCATCGAGGGGACAATAAAGATCGCGGCTAAAAATGGGCTCATTAGCGCGGTTACCTCAACCGTGGCGTTGGTGGTATAGTGGTTAGCATAGCTGCCTTCCAAGCAGTTGACCTGGGTTCGATTCCCGGCCAACGCATGCCCTTTTAAGTTGAATGTTCAGGTGCGCGCCATGTAAGAGTCCCATGACAGTCAGCCCACAAAGACACCAGTGTAGCCAACAGAGTATTCCATGTCTTATCTTTAATTAACAACCATGTCTGAATGTTGATTGATGTGAGATGAGCTCATATTTGCAGAGGATACTGTCTTCCAAGGTTTCTGAAGGTCTGCAGTGATGAGAACATGAGGTCCATAGAGGCAAAGGCCAAAAACCTCAGCATGTTTCTGCCCGGTTTCGAACCGGGGACCTTTCGCGTGTGAGGCGAACGTGATAACCGCTACACTACAGAAACCACGGGCAGGTTGGCCGCTCGCTGCCACCTGGGGTGTGGGAAACAGGAACTCTGGCGAGAAGAACCACTCTAGCAGGCACCAGCCTTTCCGACCGATGACGGCTGGATGCCTATTGGAGGACAGGTCAAAAGCAGTGTTTCTGCCTGGTTTCGAACCAGGGACCTTTCGCGTGTTAGGCGAACGTGATAACCACTACACTACAGAAACCACAACGCTCAGCACCGGACTTCAGGCGTCTTTTCGGCGTCAAAGTTTTTCTTGACGCGCTGACCGGAACGAAGAAAGGAGCGCTGTTCCTACCCGGCTTCGATCCGGGGACCTTTCGCGTGTAAGGCGAACGTGATAACCACTACACTACAGAAACCACCCCGGGTGAGGCTCTTTTGATGTCGGCCTGTCATCTGCACGTGCGGGAAACGGCGCTCCCACCCAGAGCCTTCAATCCACATGAAGTCGAATAAGAAAACGTTGATTCGGAGTTGCCTGGCATCGAGGGGACAATAAAGATCGCGGCTAAAAATGGGCTCATTCGCGCGGTTACCTCAACCGTGGCGTTGGTGGTATAGTGGTGAGCATAGCTGCCTTCCAAGGTTTCTGAAGGTCTGCAGTGATGAGAACATGAGGTCCATAGAGGCAAAGGCCAAAAACCTCAGCATGTTTCTGCCCGGTTTCGAACCGGGGACCTTTCGCGTGTGAGGCGAACGTGATAACCGCTACACTACAGAAACCACGGGCAGGTTGGCCGCTCGCTGCCACCTGGGGTGTAAGGCGAACGTGATAACCACTACACTACAGAAACCACCCCGGGTGAGGCTCTTTTGATGTCGGCCTGTCATCTGCACGTGCGGGAAACGGCGCTCCCACCCAGAGCCTTCAATCCACATGAAGTCGAATAAGAAAACGTTGATTCGGAGTTGCCTGGCATCGAGGGGACAATAAAGATCGCGGCTAAAAATGGGCCCATTCGCGCGGTTACCTCAACCGTGGCGTTGGTGGTATAGTGGTGAGCATAGCTGCCTTCCAAGCAGTTGACCCGGGTTCGATTCCCGGCCAACGCATGCCCTTTTAAGTTGAATGTTCAGGTGCGCGCCATGTAAGAGTCCCATGACAGTCAGCCCACAAAGACACCAGTGTAGCCAACAGAGTATTCCATGTCTTATCTTTAATTAACAACCATGTCTGAATGTTGATTGATGTGAGATGAGCTCATATTTGCAGAGGATACTGTCTTCCAAGGTTTCTGAAGGTCTGCAGTGATGAGAACATGAGGTCCATAGAGGCAAAGGCCAAAAACCTCAGCATGTTTCTGCCCGGTTTCGAACCGGGGACCTTTCGCGTGTGAGGCGAACGTGATAACCGCTACACTACAGAAACCACGGGCAGGTTGGCCGCTCGCTGCCACCTGGGGTGTGGGAAACAGGAACTCTGGCGAGAAGAACCACTCTAGCAGGCACCAGCCTTTCCGACCGATGACGGCTGGATGCCTATTGGAGGACAGGTCAAAAGCAGTGTTTCTGCCTGGTTTCGAACCAGGGACCTTTCGCGTGTTAGGCGAACGTGATAACCACTACACTACAGAAACCACAACGCTCAGCACCGGACTTCAGGCGTCTTTTCGGCGTCAAAGTTTTTCTTGACGCGCTGACCGGAACGAAGAAAGGAGCGCTGTTCCTACCCGGCTTCGATCCGGGGACCTTTCGCGTGTAAGGCGAACGTGATAACCACTACACTACAGAAACCACCCCGGGTGAGGCTCTTTTGATGTCGGCCTGTCATCTGCACGTGCGGGAAACGGCGCTCCCACCCAGAGCCTTCAATCCACATGAAGTCGAATAAGAAAACGTTGATTCGGAGTTGCCTGGCATCGAGGGGACAATAAAGATCGCGGCTAAAAATGGGCTCATTCGCGCGGTTACCTCAACCGTGGCGTTGGTGGTATAGTGGTGAGCATAGCTGCCTTCCAAGCAGTTGACCCGGGTTCGATTCCCGGCCAACGCATGCCCTTTTAAGTTGAATGTTCAGGTGCGCGCCATGTAAGAGTCCCATGACAGTCAGCCCACAAAGACACCAGTGTAGCCAACAGAGTATTCCATGTCTTATCTTTAATTAACAACCATGTCTGAATGTTGATTGATGTGAGATGAGCTCATATTTGCAGAGGATACTGTCTTCCAAGGTTTCTGAAGGTCTGCAGTGATGAGAACATGAGGTCCATAGAGGCAAAGGCCAAAAACCTCAGCATGTTTCTGCCCGGTTTCGAACCGGGGACCTTTCGCGTGTGAGGCGAACGTGATAACCGCTACACTACAGAAACCACGGGCAGGTTGGCAGGGACCTTTCGCGTGTTAGGCGAACGCGATAACCACTACACTACAGAAACCACAACGCTCAGCACCGGACTTCAGGCGTCTTTTCGGCGTCAAAGTTTTTCTTGACGCGCTGACCGGAACGAAGAAAGGAGCGCTGTTCCTACCCGGCTTCGATCCGGGGACCTTTCGCGTGTAAGGCGAACGTGATAACCACTACACTACAGAAACCACCCCGGGTGAGGCTCTTTTGATGTCGGCCTGTCATCTGCACGTGCGGGAAACGGCGCTCCCACCCAGAGCCTTCAATCCACATGAAGTCGAATAAGAAAACGTTGATTCGGAGTTGCCTGGCATCGAGGGGACAATAAAGATCGCGGCTAAAAATGGGCCCATTCGCGCGGTTACCTCAACCGTGGCGTTGGTGGTATAGTGGTGAGCATAGCTGCCTTCCAAGCAGTTGACCCGGGTTCGATTCCCGGCCAACGCATGCCCTTTTAAGTTGAATGTTCAGGTGCGCGCCATGTAAGAGTCCCATGACAGTCAGCCCACAAAGACACCAGTGTAGCCAACAGAGTATTCCATGTCTTATCTTTAATTAACAACCATGTCTGAATGTTGATTGATGTGAGATGAGCTCATATTTGCAGAGGATACTGTCTTCCAAGGTTTCTGAAGGTCTGCAGTGATGAGAACATGAGGTCCATAGAGGCAAAGGCCAAAAACCTCAGCATGTTTCTGCCCGGTTTCGAACCGGGGACCTTTCGCGTGTGAGGCGAACGTGATAACCGCTACACTACAGAAACCACGGGCAGGTTGGCAGGGACCTTTCGCGTGTTAGGCGAACGCGATAACCACTACACTACAGAAACCACAACGCTCAGCACCGGACTTCAGGCGTCTTTTCGGCGTCAAAGTTTTTCTTGACGCGCTGACCGGAACGAAGAAAGGAGCGCTGTTCCTACCCGGCTTCGATCCGGGGACCTTTCGCGTGTAAGGCGAACGTGATAACCACTACACTACAGAAACCACCCCGGGTGAGGCTCTTTTGATGTCGGCCTGTCATCTGCACGTGCGGGAACCGGCGCTCCCACCCAGAGCCTTCAATCCACATGAAGTCGAATAAGAAAACGTTGATTCGGAGTTGCCTGGCATCGAGGGGACAATAAAGATCGCGGCTAAAAATGGGCTCATTCGCGCGGTTACCTCAACCGTGGCGTTGGTGGTATAGTGGTGAGCATAGCTGCCTTCCAAGCAGTTGACCCGGGTTCGATTCCCGGCCAACGCATGCCCTTTTAAGTTGAATGTTCAGGTGCGCGCCATGTAAGAGTCCCATGACAGTCAGCCCACAAAGACACCAGTGTAGCCAACAGAGTATTCCATGTCTTATCTTTAATTAACAACCATGTCTGAATGTTGATTGATGTGAGATGAGCTCATATTTGCAGAGGATACTGTCTTCCAAGGTTTCTGAAGGTCTGCAGTGATGAGAACATGAGGTCCATAGAGGCAAAGGCCAAAAACCTCAGCATGTTTCTGCCCGGTTTCGAACCGGGGACCTTTCGCGTGTGAGGCGAACGTGATAACCGCTACACTACAGAAACCACGGGCAGGTTGGCAGGGACCTTTCGCGTGTTAGGCGAACGCGATAACCACTACACTACAGAAACCACAACGCTCAGCACCGGACTTCAGGCGTCTTTTCGGCGTCAAAGTTTTTCTTGACGCGCTGACCGGAACGAAGAAAGGAGCGCTGTTCCTACCCGGCTTCGATCCGGGGACCTTTCGCGTGTAAGGCGAACGTGATAACCACTACACTACAGAAACCACCCCGGGTGAGGCTCTTTTGATGTCGGCCTGTCATCTGCACGTGCGGGAAACGGCGCTCCCACCCAGAGCCTTCAATCCACATGAAGTCGAATAAGAAAACGTTGATTCGGAGTTGCCTGGCATCGAGGGGACAATAAAGATCGCGGCTAAAAATGGGCCCATTCGCGCGGTTACCTCAACCGTGGCGTTGGTGGTATAGTGGTGAGCATAGCTGCCTTCCAAGCAGTTGACCCGGGTTCGATTCCCGGCCAACGCATGCCCTTTTAAGTTGAATGTTCAGGTGCGCGCCATGTAAGAGTCCCATGACAGTCAGCCCACAAAGACACCAGTGTAGCCAACAGAGTATTCCATGTCTTATCTTTAATTAACAACCATGTCTGAATGTTGATTGATGTGAGATGAGCTCATATTTGCAGAGGATACTGTCTTCCAAGGTTTCTGAAGGTCTGCAGTGATGAGAACATGAGGTCCATAGAGGCAAAGGCCAAAAACCTCAGCATGTTTCTGCCCGGTTTCGAACCGGGGACCTTTCGCGTGTGAGGCGAACGTGATAACCGCTACACTACAGAAACCACGGGCAGGTTGGCAGGGACCTTTCGCGTGTTAGGCGAACGCGATAACCACTACACTACAGAAACCACAACGCTCAGCACCGGACTTCAGGCGTCTTTTCGGCGTCAAAGTTTTTCTTGACGCGCTGACCGAACCGAAGAAAGGAGCGCTGTTCCTACCCGGCTTCGATCCGGGGACCTTTCGCGTGTAAGGCGAACGTGATAACCACTACACTACAGAAACCACCCCGGGTGAGGCTCTTTTGATGTCGGCCTGTCATCTGCACGTGCGGGAACCGGCGCTCCCACCCAGAGCCTTCAATCCACATGAAGTCGAATAAGAAAACGTTGATTCGGAGTTGCCTGGCATAGAGGGGACAATAAAGATCGCGGCTAAAAATGGGCTCATTCGCGCGGTTACCTCAACCGTGGCGTTGGTGGTATAGTGGTGAGCATAGCTGCCTTCCAAGCAGTTGACCCGGGTTCGATTCCCGGCCAACGCATGCCCTTTTAAGTTGAATGTTCAGGTGCGCGCCATGTAAGAGTCCCATGACAGTCAGCCCACAAAGACACCAGTGTAGCCAACAGAGTATTCCATGTCTTATCTTTAATTAACAACCATGTCTGAATGTTGATTAATGTGAGATGAGCTCATATTTGCAGAGGATACTGTCTTCCAAGGTTTCTGAAGGTCTGCAGTGATGAGAACATGAGGTCCATAGAGGCAAAGGCCAAAAACCTCAGCATGTTTCTGCCCGGTTTCGAACCGGGGACCTTTCGCGTGTGAGGCGAACGTGATAACCGCTACACTACAGAAACCACGGGCAGGTTGGCAGGGACCTTTCGCGTGTTAGGCGAACGCGATAACCACTACACTACAGAAACCACAACGCTCAGCACCGGACTTCAGGCGTCTTTTCGGCGTCAAAGTTTTTCTTGACGCGCTGACCGGAACGAAGAAAGGAGCGCTGTTCCTACCCGGCTTCGATCCGGGGACCTTTCGCGTGTAAGGCGAACGTGATAACCACTACACTACAGAAACCACCCCGGGTGAGGCTCTTTTGATGTCGGCCTGTCATCTGCACGTGCGGGAACCGGCGCTCCCACCCAGAGCCTTCAATCCACATGAAGTCGAATAAGAAAACGTTGATTCGGAGTTGCCTGGCATCGAGGGGACAATAAAGATCGCGGCTAAAAATGGGCTCATTCGCGCGGTTACCTCAACCGTGGCGTTGGTGGTATAGTGGTGAGCATAGCTGCCTTCCAAGCAGTTGACCCGGGTTCGATTCCCGGCCAACGCATGCCCTTTTAAGTTGAATGTTCAGGTGCGCGCCATGTAAGAGTCCCATGACAGTCAGCCCACAAAGACACCAGTGTAGCCAACAGAGTATTCCATGTCTTATCTTTAATTAACAACCATGTCTGAATGTTGATTGATGTGAGATGAGCTCATATTTGCAGAGGATACTGTCTTCCAAGGTTTCTGAAGGTCTGCAGTGATGAGAACATGAGGTCCATAGAGGCAAAGGCCAAAAACCTCAGCATGTTTCTGCCCGGTTTCGAACCGGGGACCTTTCGCGTGTGAGGCGAACGTGATAACCGCTACACTACAGAAACCACGGGCAGGTTGGCCGCTCGCTGCCACCTGGGGTGTGGGAAACAGGAACTCTGGCGAGAAGAACCACTCTAGCAGGCACCAGCCTTTCCGACCGATGACGGCTGGATGCCTATTGGAGGACAGGTCAAAAGCAGTGTTTCTGCCTGGTTTCGAACCAGGGACCTTTCGCGTGTTAGGCGAACGTGATAACCACTACACTACAGAAACCACAACGCTCAGCACCGGACTTCAGGCGTCTTTTCGGCGTCAAAGTTTTTCTTGACGCGCTGACCGGAACGAAGAAAGGAGCGCTGTTCCTACCCGGCTTCGATCCGGGGACCTTTCGCGTGTAAGGCGAACGTGATAACCACTACACTACAGAAACCACCCCGGGTGAGGCTCTTTTGATGTCGGCCTGTCATCTGCACGTGCGGGAAACGGCGCTCCCACCCAGAGCCTTCAATCCACATGAAGTCGAATAAGAAAACGTTGATTCGGAGTTGCCTGGCATCGAGGGGACAATAAAGATCGCGGCTAAAAATGGGCTCATTCGCGCGGTTACCTCAACCGTGGCGTTGGTGGTATAGTGGTGAGCATAGCTGCCTTCCAAGCAGTTGACCCGGGTTCGATTCCCGGCCAACGCATGCCCTTTTAAGTTGAATGTTCAGGTGCGCGCCATGTAAGAGTCCCATGACAGTCAGCCCACAAAGACACCAGTGTAGCCAACAGAGTATTCCATGTCTTATCTTTAATTAACAACCATGTCTGAATGTTGATTGATGTGAGATGAGCTCATATTTGCAGAGGATACTGTCTTCCAAGGTTTCTGAAGGTCTGCAGTGATGAGAACATGAGGTCCATAGAGGCAAAGGCCAAAAACCTCAGCATGTTTCTGCCCGGTTTCGAACCGGGGACCTTTCGCGTGTGAGGCGAACGTGATAACCGCTACACTACAGAAACCACGGGCAGGTTGGCCGCTCGCTGCCACCTGGGGTGTGGGAAACAGGAACTCTGGCGAGAAGAACCACTCTAGCAGGCACCAGCCTTTCCGACCGATGACGGCTGGATGCCTATTGGAGGACAGGTCAAAAGCAGTGTTTCTGCCTGGTTTCGAACCAGGGACCTTTCGCGTGTTAGGCGAACGTGATAACCACTACACTACAGAAACCACAACGCTCAGCACCGGACTTCAGGCGTCTTTTCGGCGTCAAAGTTTTTCTTGACGCGCTGACCGGAACGAAGAAAGGAGCGCTGTTCCTACCCGGCTTCGATCCGGGGACCTTTCGCGTGTAAGGCGAACGTGATAACCACTACACTACAGAAACCACCCCGGGTGAGGCTCTTTTGATGTCGGCCTGTCATCTGCACGTGCGGGAAACGGCGCTCCCACCCAGAGCCTTCAATCCACATGAAGTCGAATAAGAAAACGTTGATTCGGAGTTGCCTGGCATCGAGGGGACAATAAAGATCGCGGCTAAAAATGGGCTCATTCGCGCGGTTACCTCAACCGTGGCGTTGGTGGTATAGTGGTGAGCATAGCTGCCTTCCAAGCAGTTGACCCGGGTTCGATTCCCGGCCAACGCATGCCCTTTTAAGTTGAATGTTCAGGTGCGCGCCATGTAAGAGTCCCATGACAGTCAGCCCACAAAGACACCAGTGTAGCCAACAGAGTATTCCATGTCTTATCTTTAATTAACAACCATGTCTGAATGTTGATTGATGTGAGATGAGCTCATATTTGCAGAGGATACTGTCTTCCAAGGTTTCTGAAGGTCTGCAGTGATGAGAACATGAGGTCCATAGAGGCAAAGGCCAAAAACCTCAGCATGTTTCTGCCCGGTTTCGAACCGGGGACCTTTCGCGTGTGAGGCGAACGTGATAACCGCTACACTACAGAAACCACGGGCAGGTTGGCCGCTCGCTGCCACCTGGGGTGTGGGAAACAGGAACTCTGGCGAGAAGAACCACTCTAGCAGGCACCAGCCTTTCCGACCGATGACGGCTGGATGCCTATTGGAGGACAGGTCAAAAGCAGTGTTTCTGCCTGGTTTCGAACCAGGGACCTTTCGCGTGTTAGGCGAACGTGATAACCACTACACTACAGAAACCACAACGCTCAGCACCGGACTTCAGGCGTCTTTTCGGCGTCAAAGTTTTTCTTGACGCGCTGACCGGAACGAAGAAAGGAGCGCTGTTCCTACCCGGCTTCGATCCGGGGACCTTTCGCGTGTAAGGCGAACGTGATAACCACTACACTACAGAAACCACCCCGGGTGAGGCTCTTTTGATGTCGGCCTGTCATCTGCACGTGCGGGAAACGGCGCTCCCACCCAGAGCCTTCAATCCACATGAAGTCGAATAAGAAAACGTTGATTCGGAGTTGCCTGGCATCGAGGGGACAATAAAGATCGCGGCTAAAAATGGGCTCATTCGCGCGGTTACCTCAACCGTGGCGTTGGTGGTATAGTGGTGAGCATAGCTGCCTTCCAAGCAGTTGACCCGGGTTCGATTCCCGGCCAACGCATGCCCTTTTAAGTTGAATGTTCAGGTGCGCGCCATGTAAGAGTCCCATGACAGTCAGCCCACAAAGACACCAGTGTAGCCAACAGAGTATTCCATGTCTTATCTTTAATTAACAACCATGTCTGAATGTTGATTGATGTGAGATGAGCTCATATTTGCAGAGGATACTGTCTTCCAAGGTTTCTGAAGGTCTGCAGTGATGAGAACATGAGGTCCATAGAGGCAAAGGCCAAAAACCTCAGCATGTTTCTGCCCGGTTTCGAACCGGGGACCTTTCGCGTGTGAGGCGAACGTGATAACCGCTACACTACAGAAACCACGGGCAGGTTGGCCGCTCGCTGCCACCTGGGGTGTGGGAAACAGGAACTCTGGCGAGAAGAACCACTCTAGCAGGCACCAGCCTTTCCGACCGATGACGGCTGGATGCCTATTGGAGGACAGGTCAAAAGCAGTGTTTCTGCCTGGTTTCGAACCAGGGACCTTTCGCGTGTTAGGCGAACGTGATAACCACTACACTACAGAAACCACAACGCTCAGCACCGGACTTCAGGCGTCTTTTCGGCGTCAAAGTTTTTCTTGACGCGCTGACCGGAACGAAGAAAGGAGCGCTGTTCCTACCCGGCTTCGATCCGGGGACCTTTCGCGTGTAAGGCGAACGTGATAACCACTACACTACAGAAACCACCCCGGGTGAGGCTCTTTTGATGTCGGCCTGTCATCTGCACGTGCGGGAAACGGCGCTCCCACCCAGAGCCTTCAATCCACATGAAGTCGAATAAGAAAACGTTGATTCGGAGTTGCCTGGCATCGAGGGGACAATAAAGATCGCGGCTAAAAATGGGCTCATTCGCGCGGTTACCTCAACCGTGGCGTTGGTGGTATAGTGGTGAGCATAGCTGCCTTCCAAGCAGTTGACCCGGGTTCGATTCCCGGCCAACGCATGCCCTTTTAAGTTGAATGTTCAGGTGCGCGCCATGTAAGAGTCCCATGACAGTCAGCCCACAAAGACACCAGTGTAGCCAACAGAGTATTCCATGTCTTATCTTTAATTAACAACCATGTCTGAATGTTGATTGATGTGAGATGAGCTCATATTTGCAGAGGATACTGTCTTCCAAGGTTTCTGAAGGTCTGCAGTGATGAGAACATGAGGTCCATAGAGGCAAAGGCCAAAAACCTCAGCATGTTTCTGCCCGGTTTCGAACCGGGGACCTTTCGCGTGTGAGGCGAACGTGATAACCGCTACACTACAGAAACCACGGGCAGGTTGGCAGGGACCTTTCGCGTGTTAGGCGAACGCGATAACCACTACACTACAGAAACCACAACGCTCAGCACCGGACTTCAGGCGTCTTTTCGGCGTCAAAGTTTTTCTTGACGCGCTGACCGGAACGAAGAAAGGAGCGCTGTTCCTACCCGGCTTCGATCCGGGGACCTTTCGCGTGTAAGGCGAACGTGATAACCACTACACTACAGAAACCACCCCGGGTGAGGCTCTTTTGATGTCGGCCTGTCATCTGCACGTGCGGGAACCGGCGCTCCCACCCAGAGCCTTCAATCCACATGAAGTCGAATAAGAAAACGTTGATTCGGAGTTGCCTGGCATCGAGGGGACAATAAAGATCGCGGCTAAAAATGGGCTCATTCGCGCGGTTACCTCAACCGTGGCGTTGGTGGTATAGTGGTGAGCATAGCTGCCTTCCAAGCAGTTGACCCGGGTTCGATTCCCGGCCAACGCATGCCCTTTTAAGTTGAATGTTCAGGTGCGCGCCATGTAAGAGTCCCATGACAGTCAGCCCACAAAGACACCAGTGTAGCCAACAGAGTATTCCATGTCTTATCTTTAATTAACAACCATGTCTGAATGTTGATTGATGTGAGATGAGCTCATATTTGCAGAGGATACTGTCTTCCAAGGTTTCTGAAGGTCTGCAGTGATGAGAACATGAGGTCCATAGAGGCAAAGGCCAAAAACCTCAGCATGTTTCTGCCCGGTTTCGAACCGGGGACCTTTCGCGTGTGAGGCGAACGTGATAACCGCTACACTACAGAAACCACGGGCGGGTTGGCCGCTCGCTGCCACCTGGGGTGTGGGAAACAGGAACTCTGGCGAGAAGAACCACTCTAGCAGGCACCAGCCTTTCCGACCGATGACGGCTGGATGCCTATTGGAGGACAGGTCAAAAGCAGTGTTTCTGCCTGGTTTCGAACCAGGGACCTTTCGCGTGTTAGGCGAACGCGATAACCACTACACTACAGAAACCACAACGCTCAGCACCGGACTTCAGGCGTCTTTTCGGCGTCAAAGTTTTTCTTGACGCGCTGACCGGAACGAAGAAAGGAGCGCTGTTCCTACCCGGCTTCGATCCGGGGACCTTTCGCGTGTAAGGCGAACGTGATAACCACTACACTACAGAAACCACCCCGGGTGAGGCTCTTTTGATGTCGGCCTGTCATCTGCACGTGCGGGAACCGGCGCTCCCACCCAGAGCCTTCAATCCACATGAAGTCGAATAAGAAAACGTTGATTCGGAGTTGCCTGGCATCGAGGGGACAATAAAGATCGCGGCTAAAAATGGGCTCATTCGCGCGGTTACCTCAACCGTGGCGTTGGTGGTATAGTGGTGAGCATAGCTGCCTTCCAAGCAGTTGACCCGGGTTCGATTCCCGGCCAACGCATGCCCTTTTAAGTTGAATGTTCAGGTGCGCGCCATGTAAGAGTCCCATGACAGTCAGCCCACAAAGACACCAGTGTAGCCAACAGAGTATTCCATGTCTTATCTTTAATTAACAACCATGTCTGAATGTTGATTGATGTGAGATGAGCTCATATTTGCAGAGGATACTGTCTTCCAAGGTTTCTGAAGGTCTGCAGTGATGAGAACATGAGGTCCATAGAGGCAAAGGCCAAAAACCTCAGCATGTTTCTGCCCGGTTTCGAACCGGGGACCTTTCGCGTGTGAGGCGAACGTGATAACCGCTACACTACAGAAACCACGGGCGGGTTGGCCGCTCGCTGCCACCTGGGGTGTGGGAAACAGGAACTCTGGCGAGAAGAACCACTCTAGCAGGCACCAGCCTTTCCGACCGATGACGGCTGGATGCCTATTGGAGGACAGGTCAAAAGCAGTGTTTCTGCCTGGTTTCGAACCAGGGACCTTTCGCGTGTTAGGCGAACGTGATAACCACTACACTACAGAAACCACAACGCTCAGCACCGGACTTCAGCCGTCTTTTCGGCGTCAAAGTTTTTCTTGACGCGCTGACCGGAACGAAGAAAGGAGCGCTGTTCCTACCCGGCTTCGATCCGGGGACCTTTCGCGTATAAGGCGAACGTGATAACCACTACACTACAGAAACCACCCCGGGTGAGGCTCTTTTGATGTCGGCCTGTCATCTGCACGTGCGGGAAACGGCGCTCCCACCCAGAGCCTTCAATCCACATGAAGTCGAATAAGAAAACGTTGATTCGGAGTTGCCTGGCATCGAGGGGACAATAAAGATCGCGGCTAAAAATGGGCTCATTCGCGCGGTTACCTCAACCGTGGCGTTGGTGGTATAGTGGTGAGCATAGCTGCCTTCCAAGCAGTTGACCCGGGTTCGATTCCCGGCCAACGCATGCCCTTTTAAGTTGAATGTTCAGGTGCGCGCCATGTAAGAGTCCCATGACAGTCAGCCCACAAAGACACCAGTGTAGCCAACAGAGTATTCCATGTCTTATCTTTAATTAACAACCATGTCTGAATGTTGATTGATGTGAGATGAGCTCATATTTGCAGAGGATACTGTCTTCCAAGGTTTCTGAAGGTCTGCAGTGATGAGAACATGAGGTCCATAGAGGCAAAGGCCAAAAACCTCAGCATGTTTCTGCCCGGTTTCGAACCGGGGACCTTTCGCGTGTGAGGCGAACGTGATAACCGCTACACTACAGAAACCACGGGCGGGTTGGCCGCTCGCTGCCACCTGGGGTGTGGGAAACAGGAACTCTGGCGAGAAGAACCACTCTAGCAGGCACCAGCCTTTCCGACCGATGACGGCTGGATGCCTATTGGAGGACAGGTCAAAAGCAGTGTTTCTGCCTGGTTTCGAACCAGGGACCTTTCGCGTGTTAGGCGAACGCGATAACCACTACACTACAGAAACCACAACGCTCAGCACCGGACTTCAGGCGTCTTTTCGGCGTCAAAGTTTTTCTTGACGCGCTGACCGGAACGAAGAAAGGAGCGCTGTTCCTACCCGGCTTCGATCCGGGGACCTTTCGCGTGTAAGGCGAACGCGATAACCACTACACTACAGAAACCACCCCGGGTGAGGCTCTTTTGATGTCGGCCTGTCATCTGCACGTGCGGGAAACGGCGCTCCCACCCAGAGCCTTCAATCCACATGAAGTCGAATAAGAAAACGTTGATTCGGAGTTGCCTGGCATCGAGGGGACAATAAAGATCGCGGCTAAAAATGGGCTCATTCGCGCGGTTACCTCAACCGTGGCGTTGGTGGTATAGTGGTGAGCATAGCTGCCTTCCAAGCAGTTGACCCGGGTTCGATTCCCGGCCAACGCATGCCCTTTTAAGTTGAATGTTCAGGTGCGCGCCATGTAAGAGTCCCATGACAGTCAGCCCACAAAGACACCAGTGTAGCCAACAGAGTATTCCATGTCTTATCTTTAATTAACAACCATGTCTGAATGTTGATTGATGTGAGATGAGCTCATATTTGCAGAGGATACTGTCTTCCAAGGTTTCTGAAGGTCTGCAGTGATGAGAACATGAGGTCCATAGAGGCAAAGGCCAAAAACCTCGGCATGTTTCTGCCCGGTTTCGAACCGGGGACCTTTCGCGTGTGAGGCGAACGTGATAACCGCTACACTACAGAAACCACGGGCGGGTTGGCCGCTCGCTGCCACCTGGGGTGTGGGAAACAGGAACTCTGGCGAGAAGAACCACTCTAGCAGGCACCAGCCTTTCCGACCGATGACGGCTGGATGCCTATTGGAGGACAGGTCAAAAGCAGTGTTTCTGCCTGGTTTCGAACCAGGGACCTTTCGCGTGTTAGGCGAACGTGATAACCACTACACTACAGAAACCACAACGCTCAGCACCGGACTTCAGGCGTCTTTTCGGCGTCAAAGTTTTTCTTGACGCGCTGACCGGAACGAAGAAAGGAGCGCTGTTCCTACCCGGCTTCGATCCGGGGACCTTTCGCGTATAAGGCGAACGTGATAACCACTACACTACAGAAACCACCCCGGGTGAGGCTCTTTTGATGTCGGCCTGTCATCTGCACGTGCGGGAAACGGCGCTCCCACCCAGAGCCTTCAATCCACATGAAGTCGAATAAGAAAACGTTGATTCGGAGTTGCCTGGCATCGAGGGGACAATAAAGATCGCGGCTAAAAATGGGCTCATTCGCGCGGTTACCTCAACCGTGGCGTTGGTGGTATAGTGGTGAGCATAGCTGCCTTCCAAGCAGTTGACCCGGGTTCGATTCCCGGCCAACGCATGCCCTTTTAAGTTGAATGTTCAGGTGCGCGCCATGTAAGAGTCCCATGACAGTCAGCCCACAAAGACACCAGTGTAGCCAACAGAGTATTCCATGTCTTATCTTTAATTAACAACCATGTCTGAATGTTGATTGATGTGAGATGAGCTCATATTTGCAGAGGATACTGTCTTCCAAGGTTTCTGAAGGTCTGCAGTGATGAGAACATGAGGTCCATAGAGGCAAAGGCCAAAAACCTCAGCATGTTTCTGCCCGGTTTCGAACCGGGGACCTTTCGCGTGTGAGGCGAACGTGATAACCGCTACACTACAGAAACCACGGGCGGGTTGGCCGCTCGCTGCCACCTGGGGTGTGGGAAACAGGAACTCTGGCGAGAAGAACCACTCTAGCAGGCACCAGCCTTTCCGACCGATGACGGCTGGATGCCTATTGGAGGACAGGTCAAAAGCAGTGTTTCTGCCTGGTTTCGAACCAGGGACCTTTCGCGTGTTAGGCGAACGTGATAACCACTACACTACAGAAACCACAACGCTCAGCACCGGACTTCAGGCGTCTTTTCGGCGTCAAAGTTTTTCTTGACGCGCTGACCGGAACGAAGAAAGGAGCGCTGTTCCTACCCGGCTTCGATCCGGGGACCTTTCGCGTGAAAGGCGAACGTGATAACCACTACACTACAGAAACCACCCCGGGTGAGGCTCTTTTGATGTCGGCCTGTCATCTGCACGTGCGGGAAACGGCGCTCCCACCCAGAGCCTTCAATCCACATGAAGTCGAATAAGAAAACGTTGATTCGGAGTTGCCTGGCATCGAGGGGACAATAAAGATCGCGGCTAAAAATGGGCTCATTCGCGCGGTTACCTCAACCGTGGCGTTGGTGGTATAGTGGTGAGCATAGCTGCCTTCCAAGCAGTTGACCCGGGTTCGATTCCCGGCCAACGCATGCCCTTTTAAGTTGAATGTTCAGGTGCGCGCCATGTAAGAGTCCCATGACAGTCAGCCCACAAAGACACCAGTGTAGCCAACAGAGTATTCCATGTCTTATCTTTAATTAACAACCATGTCTGAATGTTAATTGATGTGAGATGAGCTCATATTTGCAGAGGATACTGTCTTCCAAGGTTTCTGAAGGTCTGCAGTGATGAGAACATGAGGTCCATAGAGGCAAAGGCCAAAAACCTCAGCATGTTTCTGCCCGGTTTCGAACCGGGGACCTTTCGCGTGTGAGGCGAACGTGATAACCGCTACACTACAGAAACCACGGGCGGGTTGGCCGCTCGCTGCCACCTGGGGTGTGGGAAACAGGAACTCTGGCGAGAAGAACCACTCTAGCAGGCACCAGCCTTTCCGACCGATGACGGCTGGATGCCTATTGGAGGACAGGTCAAAAGCAGTGTTTCTGCCTGGTTTCGAACCAGGGACCTTTCGCGTGTTAGGCGAACGCGATAACCACTACACTACAGAAACCACAACGCTCAGCACCAGACTTCAGGCGTCTTTTCGGCGTCAAAGTTTTTCTTGACGCGCTGACCGGAACGAAGAAAGGAGCGCTGTTCCTACCCGGCTTCGATCCGGGGACCTTTCGCGTGTAAGGCGAACGCGATAACCACTACACTACAGAAACCACCCCGGGTGAGGCTCTTTTGATGTCGGCCTGTCATCTGCACGTGCGGGAAACGGCGCTCCCACCCAGAGCCTTCAATCCACATGAAGTCGAATAAGAAAACGTTGATTCGGAGTTGCCTGGCATCGAGGGGACAATAAAGATTGCGGCTAAAAATGGGCTCATTCGCGCGGTTACCTCAACCGTGGCGTTGGTGGTATAGTGGTGAGCATAGCTGCCTTCCAAGCAGTTGACCCGGGTTCGATTCCCGGCCAACGCATGCCCTTTTAAGTTGAATGTTCAGGTGCGCGCCATGTAAGAGTCCCATGACAGTCAGTCCACAAAGACACCAGTGTAGCCAACAGAGTATTCCATGTCTTATCTTTAATTAACAACCATGTCTGAATGTTGATTGATGTGAGATGAGCTCATATTTGCAGAGGATACTGTCTTCCAAGGTTTCTGAAGGTCTGCAGTGATGAGAACATGAGGTCCATAGAGGCAAAGGCCAAAAACCTCAGCATGTTTCTGCCCGGTTTCGAACCGGGGACCTTTCGCGTGTGAGGCGAACGTGATAACCGCTACACTACAGAAACCACGGGCGGGTTGGCCGCTCGCTGCCACCTGGGGTGTGGGAAACAGGAACTCTGGCGAGAAGAACCACTCTAGCAGGCACCAGCCTTTCCGACCGATGACGGCTGGATGCCTATTGGAGGACAGGTCAAAAGCAGTGTTTCTGCCTGGTTTCGAACCAGGGACCTTTCGCGTGTTAGGCGAACGCGATAACCACTACTCTACAGAAACCACAACGCTCAGCGCCGGACTTCAGGCGTCTTTTCGGCGTCAAAGTTTTTCTTGACGCGCTGACCGGAACGAAGAAAGGAGCGCTGTTCCTACCCGGCTTCGATCCGGGGACCTTTCGCGTGTAAGGCGAACGCGATAACCACTACACTACAGAAACCACCCCGGGTGAGGCTCTTTTGATGTCGGCCTGTCATCTGCACGTGCGGGAAACGGCGCTCCCACCCAGAGCCTTCAATCCACATGAAGTCGAATAAGAAAACGTTGATTCGGAGTTGCCTGGCATCGAGGGGACAATAAAGATTGCGGCTAAAAATGGGCTCATTCGCGCGGTTACCTCAACCGTGGCGTTGGTGGTATAGTGGTGAGCATAGCTGCCTTCCAAGCAGTTGACCCGGGTTCGATTCCCGGCCAACGCATGCCCTTTTAAGTTGAATGTTCAGGTGCGCGCCATGTAAGAGTCCCATGACAGTCAGCCCACAAAGACACCAGTGTAGCCAACAGAGTATTCCATGTCTTATCTTTAATTAACAACCATGTCTGAATGTTGATTGATGTGAGATGAGCTCATATTTGCAGAGGATACTGTCTTCCAAGGTTTCTGAAGGTCTGCAGTGATGAGAACATGAGGTCCATAGAGGCAAAGGCCAAAAACCTCAGCATGTTTCTGCCCGGTTTCGAACCGGGGACCTTTCGCGTGTGAGGCAACCGTGATAACCGCTACACTACAGAAACCACGGGCGGGTTGGCCGCTCGCTGCCACCTGGGGTGTGGGAAACAGGAACTCTGGCGAGAAGAACCACTCTAGCAGGCACCAGCCTTTCCGACCGATGACGGCTGGATGCCTATTGGAGGACAGGTCAAAAGCAGTGTTTCTGCCTGGTTTCGAACCAGGGACCTTTCGCGTGTTAGGCGAACGCGATAACCACTACACTACAGAAACCACAACGCTCAGCACCGGACTTCAGGCGTCTTTTCGGCGTCAAAGTTTTTCTTGACGCGCTGACCGGAACGAAGAAAGGAGCGCTGTTCCTACCCGGCTTCGATCCGGGGACCTTTCGCGTGTAAGGCGAACGCGATAACCACTACACTACAGAAACCACCCCGGGTGAGGCTCTTTTGATGTCGGCCTGTCATCTGCACGTGCGGGAAACGGCGCTCCCACCCAGAGCCTTCAATCCACATGAAGTCGAATAAGAAAACGTTGATTCGGAGTTGCCTGGCATCGAGGGGACAATAAAGATCGCGGCTAAAAATGGGCTCATTCGCGCGGTTACCTCAACCGTGGCGTTGGTGGTATAGTGGTGAGCATAGCTGCCTTCCAAGCAGTTGACCCGGGTTCGATTCCCGGCCAACGCATGCCCTTTTAAGTTGAATGTTCAGGTGCGCGCCATGTAAGAGTCCCATGACAGTCAGCCCACAAAGACACCAGTGTAGCCAACAGAGTATTCCATGTCTTATCTTTAATTAACAACCATGTCTGAATGTTGATTGATGTGAGATGAGCTCATATTTGCAGAGGATACTGTCTTCCAAGGTTTCTGAAGGTCTGCAGTGATGAGAACATGAGGTCCATAGAGGCAAAGGCCAAAAACCTCAGCATGTTTCTGCCCGGTTTCGAACCGGGGACATTTCGCGTGTGAGGCGAACGTGATAACCGCTACACTACAGAAACCACGGGCGGGTTGGCCGCTCGCTGCCACCTGGGGTGTGGGAAACAGGAACTCTGGCGAGAAGAACCACTCTAGCAGGCACCAGCCTTTCCGACCGATGACGGCTGGATGCCTATTGGAGGACAGGTCAAAAGCAGTGTTTCTGCCTGGTTTCGAACCAGGGACCTTTCGCGTGTTAGGCGAACGCGATAACCACTACACTACAGAAACCACAACGCTCAGCACCGGACTTCAGGCGTCTTTTCGGCGTCAAAGTTTTTCTTGACGCGCTGACCGGAACGAAGAAAGGAGCGCTGTTCCTACCCGGCTTCGATCCGGGGACCTTTCGCGTGTAAGGCGAACGCGATAACCACTACACTACAGAAACCACCCCGGGTGAGGCTCTTTTGATGTCGGCCTGTCATCTGCACGTGCGGGAAACGGCGCTCCCACCCAGAGCCTTCAATCCACATGAAGTCGAATAAGAAAACGTTGATTCGGAGTTGCCTGGCATCGAGGGGACAATAAAGATCGCGGCTAAAAATGGGCTCATTCGCGCGGTTACCTCAACCGTGGCGTTGGTGGTATAGTGGTGAGCATAGCTGCCTTCCAAGCAGTTGACCCGGGTTCGATTCCCGGCCAACGCATGCCCTTTTAAGTTGAATGTTCAGGTGCGCGCCATGTAAGAGTCCCATGACAGTCAGCCCACAAAGACACCAGTGTAGCCAACAGAGTATTCCATGTCTTATCTTTAATTAACAACCATGTCTGAATGTTGATTGATGTGAGATGAGCTCATATTTGCAGAGGATACTGTCTTCCAAGGTTTCTGAAGGTCTGCAGTGATGAGAACATGAGGTCCATAGAGGCAAAGGCCAAAAACCTCAGCATGTTTCTGCCCGGTTTCGAACCGGGGACATTTCGCGTGTGAGGCGAACGTGATAACCGCTACACTACAGAAACCACGGGCGGGTTGGCCGCTCGCTGCCACCTGGGGTGTGGGAAACAGGAACTCTGGCGAGAAGAACCACTCTAGCAGGCACCAGCCTTTCCGACCGATGACGGCTGGATGCCTATTGGAGGACAGGTCAAAAGCAGTGTTTCTGCCTGGTTTCGAACCAGGGACCTTTCGCGTGTTAGGCGAACGCGATAACCACTACACTACAGAAACCACAACGCTCAGCACCGGACTTCAGGCGTCTTTTCGGCGTCAAAGTTTTTCTTGACGCGCTGACCGGAACGAAGAAAGGAGCGCTGTTCCTACCCGGCTTCGATCCGGGGACCTTTCGCGTGTAAGGCGAACGCGATAACCACTACACTACAGAAACCACCCCCGGGTGAGGCTCTTTTGATGTCGGCCTGTCATCTGCACGTGCGGGAAACGGCGCTCCCACCCAGAGCCTTCAATCCACATGAAGTCGAATAAGAAAACGTTGATTCGGAGTTGCCTGGCATCGAGGGGACAATAAAGATCGCGGCTAAAAATGGGCTCATTCGCGCGGTTACCTCAACCGTGGCGTTGGTGGTATAGTGGTGAGCATAGCTGCCTTCCAAGCAGTTGACCCGGGTTCGATTCCCGGCCAACGCATGCCCTTTTAAGTTGAATGTTCAGGTGCGCGCCATGTAAGAGTCCCATGACAGTCAGCCCACAAAGACACCAGTGTAGCCAACAGAGTATTCCATGTCTTATCTTTAATTAACAACCATGTCTGAATGTTGATTGATGTGAGATGAGCTCATATTTGCAGAGGATACTGTCTTCCAAGGTTTCTGAAGGTCTGCAGTGATGAGAACATGAGGTCCATAGAGGCAAAGGCCAAAAACCTCAGCATGTTTCTGCCCGGTTTCGAACCGGGGACCTTTCGCGTGTGAGGCAACCGTGATAACCGCTACACTACAGAAACCACGGGCGGGTTGGCCGCTCGCTGCCACCTGGGGTGTGGGAAACAGGAACTCTGGCGAGAAGAACCACTCTAGCAGGCACCAGCCTTTCCGACCGATGACGGCTGGATGCCTATTGGAGGACAGGTCAAAAGCAGTGTTTCTGCCTGGTTTCGAACCAGGGACCTTTCGCGTGTTAGGCGAACGCGATAACCACTACACTACAGAAACCACAACGCTCAGCACCGGACTTCAGGCGTCTTTTCGGCGTCAAAGTTTTTCTTGACGCGCTGACCGGAACGAAGAAAGGAGCGCTGTTCCTACCCGGCTTCGATCCGGGGACCTTTCGCGTGTAAGGCGAACGCGATAACCACTACACTACAGAAACCACCCCGGGTGAGGCTCTTTTGATGTCGGCCTGTCATCTGCACGTGCGGGAAACGGCGCTCCCACCCAGAGCCTTCAATCCACATGAAGTCGAATAAGAAAACGTTGATTCGGAGTTGCCTGGCATCGAGGGGACAATAAAGATCGCGGCTAAAAATGGGCTCATTCGCGCGGTTACCTCAACCGTGGCGTTGGTGGTATAGTGGTGAGCATAGCTGCCTTCCAAGCAGTTGACCCGGGTTCGATTCCCGGCCAACGCATGCCCTTTTAAGTTGAATGTTCAGGTGCGCGCCATGTAAGAGTCCCATGACAGTCAGCCCACAAAGACACCAGTGTAGCCAACAGAGTATTCCATGTCTTATCTTTAATTAACAACCATGTCTGAATGTTGATTGATGTGAGATGAGCTCATATTTGCAGAGGATACTGTCTTCCAAGGTTTCTGAAGGTCTGCAGTGATGAGAACATGAGGTCCATAGAGGCAAAGGCCAAAAACCTCAGCATGTTTCTGCCCGGTTTCGAACCGGGGACATTTCGCGTGTGAGGCGAACGTGATAACCGCTACACTACAGAAACCACGGGCAGGTTGGCCGCTCGCTGCCACCTGGGGTGTGGGAAACAGGAACTCTGGCGAGAAGAACCACTCTAGCAGGCACCAGCCTTTCCGACCGATGACGGCTGGATGCCTATTGGAGGACAGGTCAAAAGCAGTGTTTCTGCCTGGTTTCGAACCAGGGACCTTTCGCGTGTTAGGCGAACGCGATAACCACTACACTACAGAAACCACAACGCTCTGACCGGCGAAACCACAACGCGCTGACCGGAACGAAGAAAGGAGCGCTGTTCCTACCCGGCTTCGATCCGGGGACCTTTCGCGTGTAAGGCGAACGTGATAACCACTACACTACAGAAACCACCCCGGGTGAGGCTCTTTTGATGTCGGCCTGTCATCTGCACGTGCGGGAAACGGCGCTCCCACCCAGAGCCTTCAATCCACATGAAGTCGAATAAGAAAACGTTGATTCGGAGTTGCCTGGCATCGAGGGGACAATAAAGATCGCGGCTAAAAATGGGCTCATTCGCGCGGTTACCTCAACCGTGGCGTTGGTGGTATAGTGGTGAGCATAGCTGCCTTCCAAGCAGTTGACCCGGGTTCGATTCCCGGCCAACGCATGCCCTTTTAAGTTGAATGTTCAGGTGCGCGCCATGTAAGAGTCCCATGACAGTCAGCCCACAAAGACACCAGTGTAGCCAACAGAGTATTCCATGTCTTATCTTTAATTAACAACCATGTCTGAATGTTGATTGATGTGAGATGAGCTCATATTTGCAGAGGATACTGTCTTCCAAGGTTTCTGAAGGTCTGCAGTGATGAGAACATGAGGTCCATAGAGGCAAAGGCCAAAAACCTCAGCATGTTTCTGCCCGGTTTCGAACCGGGGACCTTTCGCGTGTGAGGCGAACGTGATAACCGCTACACTACAGAAACCACGGGCGGGTTGGCCGCTCGCTGCCACCTGGGGTGTGGGAAACAGGAACTCTGGCGAGAAGAACCACTCTAGCAGGCACCAGCCTTTCCGACCGATGACGGCTGGATGCCTATTGGAGGACAGGTCAAAAGCAGTGTTTCTGCCTGGTTTCGAACCAGGGACCTTTCGCGTGTTAGGCGAACGCGATAACCACTACACTACAGAAACCACAACGCTCAGCACCGGACTTCAGGCGTCTTTTCGGCGTCAAAGTTTTTCTTGACGCGCTGACCGGAACGAAGAAAGGAGCGCTGTTCCTACCCGGCTTCGATCCGGGGACCTTTCGCGTGTAAGGCGAACGCGATAACCACTACACTACAGAAACCACCCCGGGTGAGGCTCTTTTGATGTCGGCCTGTCATCTGCACGTGCGGGAAACGGCGCTCCCACCCAGAGCCTTCAATCCACATGAAGTCGAATAAGAAAACGTTGATTCGGAGTTGCCTGGCATCGAGGGGACAATAAAGATCGCGGCTAAAAATGGGCTCATTCGCGCGGTTACCTCAACCGTGGCGTTGGTGGTATAGTGGTGAGCATAGCTGCCTTCCAAGCAGTTGACCCGGGTTCGATTCCCGGCCAACGCATGCCCTTTTAAGTTGAATGTTCAGGTGCGCGCCATGTAAGAGTCCCATGACAGTCAGCCCACAAAGACACCAGTGTAGCCAACAGAGTATTCCATGTCTTATCTTTAATTAACAACCATGTCTGAATGTTGATTGATGTGAGATGAGCTCATATTTGCAGAGGATACTGTCTTCCAAGGTTTCTGAAGGTCTGCAGTGATGAGAACATGAGGTCCATAGAGGCAAAGGCCAAAAACCTCAGCATGTTTCTGCCCGGTTTCGAACCGGGGACCTTTCGCGTGTGAGGCAAACGTGATAACCGCTACACTACAGAAACCACGGGCGGGTTGGCCGCTCGCTGCCACCTGGGGTGTGGGAAACAGGAACTCTGGCGAGAAGAACAACTCTAGCAGGCACCAGCCTTTCCGACCGATGACGGCTGGATGCCTATTGGAGGACAGGTCAAAAGCAGTGTTTCTGCCTGGTTTCGAACCAGGGACCTTTCGCGTGTTAGGCGAACGCGATAACCACTACACTACAGAAACCACAACGCTCAGCACCGGACTTCAGGCGTCTTTTCGGCGTCAAAGTTTTTCTTGACGCGCTGACCGGAACGAAGAAAGGAGCGCTGTTCCTACCCGGCTTCGATCCGGGGACCTTTCGCGTGTAAGGCGAACGCGATAACCACTACACTACAGAAACCACCCCGGGTGAGGCTCTTTTGATGTCGGCCTGTCATCTGCACGTGCGGGAAACGGCGCTCCCACCCAGAGCCTTCAATCCACATGAAGTCGAATAAGAAAACGTTGATTCGGAGTTGCCTGGCATCGAGGGGACAATAAAGATCGCGGCTAAAAATGGGCTCATTCGCGCGGTTACCTCAACCGTGGCGTTGGTGGTATAGTGGTGAGCATAGCTGCCTTCCAAGCAGTTGACCCGGGTTCGATTCCCGGCCAACGCATGCCCTTTTAAGTTGAATGTTCAGGTGCGCGCCATGTAAGAGTCCCATGACAGTCAGCCCACAAAGACACCAGTGTAGCCAACAGAGTATTCCATGTCTTATCTTTAATTAACAACCATGTCTGAATGTTGATTGATGTGAGATGAGCTCATATTTGCAGAGGATACTGTCTTCCAAGGTTTCTGAAGGTCTGCAGTGATGAGAACATGAGGTCCATAGAGGCAAAGGCCAAAAACCTCAGCATGTTTCTGCCCGGTTTCGAACCGGGGACCTTTCGCGTGTGAGGCGAACGTGATAACCGCTACACTACAGAAACCACGGGCAGGTTGGCCGCTCGCTGCCACCTGGGGTGTGGGAAACAGGAACTCTGGCGAGAAGAACCACTCTAGCAGGCACCAGCCTTTCCGACCGATGACGGCTGGATGCCTATTGGAGGACAGGTCAAAAGCAGTGTTTCTGCCTGGTTTCGAACCAGGGACCTTTCGCGTGTTAGGCGAACGCGATAACCACTACACTACAGAAACCACAACGCTCAGCACCGGACTTCAGGCGTCTTTTCGGCGTCAAAGTTTTTCTTGACGCGCTGACCGGAACGAAGAAAGGAGCGCTGTTCCTACCCGGCTTCGATCCGGGGACCTTTCGCGTGTAAGGCGAACGCGATAACCACTACACTACAGAAACCACCCCCGGGTGAGGCTCTTTTGATGTCGGCCTGTCATCTGCACGTGCGGGAAACGGCGCTCCCACCCAGAGCCTTCAATCCACATGAAGTCGAATAAGAAAACGTTGATTCGGAGTTGCCTGGCATCGAGGGGACAATAAAGATCGCGGCTAAAAATGGGCTCATTCGCGCGGTTACCTCAACCGTGGCGTTGGTGGTATAGTGGTGAGCATAGCTGCCTTCCAAGCAGTTGACCCGGGTTCGATTCCCGGCCAACGCATGCCCTTTTAAGTTGAATGTTCAGGTGCGCGCCATGTAAGAGTCCCATGACAGTCAGCCCACAAAGACACCAGTGTAGCCAACAGAGTATTCCATGTCTTATCTTTAATTAACAACCATGTCTGAATGTTGATTGATGTGAGATGAGCTCATATTTGCAGAGGATACTGTCTTCCAAGGTTTCTGAAGGTCTGCAGTGATGAGAACATGAGGTCCATAGAGGCAAAGGCCAAAAACCTCAGCATGTTTCTGCCCGGTTTCGAACCGGGGACCTTTCGCGTGTGAGGCGAACGTGATAACCGCTACACTACAGAAACCACGGGCGGGTTGGCCGCTCGCTGCCACCTGGGGTGTGGGAAACAGGAACTCTGGCGAGAAGAACAACTCTAGCAGGCACCAGCCTTTCCGACCGATGACGGCTGGATGCCTATTGGAGGACAGGTCAAAAGCAGTGTTTCTGCCTGGTTTCGAACCAGGGACCTTTCGCGTGTTAGGCGAACGCGATAACCACTACACTACAGAAACCACAACGCTCAGCACCGGACTTCAGGCGTCTTTTCGGCGTCAAAGTTTTTCTTGACGCGCTGACCGGAACGAAGAAAGGAGCGCTGTTCCTACCCGGCTTCGATCCGGGGACCTTTCGCGTGTAAGGCGAACGCGATAACCACTACACTACAGAAACCACCCCGGGTGAGGCTCTTTTGATGTCGGCCTGTCATCTGCACGTGCGGGAAACGGCGCTCCCACCCAGAGCCTTCAATCCACATGAAGTCGAATAAGAAAACGTTGATTCGGAGTTGCCTGGCATCGAGGGGACAATAAAGATCGCGGCTAAAAATGGGCTCATTCGCGCGGTTACCTCAACCGTGGCGTTGGTGGTATAGTGGTGAGCATAGCTGCCTTCCAAGCAGTTGACCCGGGTTCGATTCCCGGCCAACGCATGCCCTTTTAAGTTGAATGTTCAGGTGCGCGCCATGTAAGAGTCCCATGACAGTCAGCCCACAAAGACACCAGTGTAGCCAACAGAGTATTCCATGTCTTATCTTTAATTAACAACCATGTCTGAATGTTGATTGATGTGAGATGAGCTCATATTTGCAGAGGATACTGTCTTCCAAGGTTTCTGAAGGTCTGCAGTGATGAGAACATGAGGTCCATAGAGGCAAAGGCCAAAAACCTCAGCATGTTTCTGCCCGGTTTCGAACCGGGGACCTTTCGCGTGTGAGGCGAACGTGATAACCGCTACACTACAGAAACCACGGGCAGGTTGGCCGCTCGCTGCCACCTGGGGTGTGGGAAACAGGAACTCTGGCGAGAAGAACCACTCTAGCAGGCACCAGCCTTTCCGACCGATGACGGCTGGATGCCTATTGGAGGACAGGTCAAAAGCAGTGTTTCTGCCTGGTTTCGAACCAGGGACCTTTCGCGTGTTAGGCGAACGC